>NW_023270680.1:2465056-2476362 GCF_011800145.1 Mirounga leonina
TTGGGTGGAGGGCTCATGGAATTTTGTGATAACGCATAATAGACTTGGGTTTCGCACATGGACATCCAGCCGAACATGTCAGTGGTGTGTCAGCTCAACAGCAGCACGAAAAACCAAATTCTTCTTTTTCTATCTGCAGATGTCAAATGAAATATGAACATATATTATCTGGGCTGCTTGCTATTTAAAATGACCCATCATCCCAGGGACCATTCAACCGACGGCATTTCTCACAATTCTAGTAATTACTGAAAATCACCACTTGTGATCATTCTTTTTGACTGAGATATCATTTTATCTGATTTCCCATTTAATGCACCTTGAAAATCTGCACATACAGCTAAGGAAGGACACAGCTTCAGAAACTACTGGGCTCACTTCTCTCAGGTGTCTGTGTATGTTGGCTTGAAGTAATTACCTTCTGGGAGCCCAACGGTATAAAATCATGATTAGAAGTGATGATTCCCATCACAGAACACTTCACCACCTCGCCCCTGAAGTGCTGAGAGTGGCTCGTACATTCTCATGTTTGCATCCTGATCACAGGTGGGGTGGCACGGAGGAGTGGGTGTGACAGGGCAGCCTAAGGTATCCCCTGTCCTTAGGATCCAGAGCCATTAAAGTGCAAATTGGAATGGAAACTCAAGGAAAGTAAGTCAAGAGGTGACCAATGCATAGACAGTGTGATCTTGAAATAATTCTCTTAACAAATATGCCTTCCCATCTATTATATAAAATAAATGTAGGTTATTGGAAAGAGATGTAGATTATCTACCCCTCACTGGCGGAATGACTCTGGGCATGTTTCTAGACTCTGTGAGCCTCTGTGTCTTCAAGTGTACAGCGGGAGTGATGATAAGACTTCAGCAATTTGCCGTAATCATTAGCAACAATACTTCAAAGTACAGTTAGAGTGCCTGGTATGTATAATGCGCCTTTAGTACAGAGTTATATTTTTATCACTGTTGAAAGTTTTTCTTTTAGGTTATGAGACTGACTCATGGCCTTTAGGTTCTGATCATCAGACCCTCCTCCCTCTAACCATCAGACCCTCCTCTCTCTGACCATCAGACCCTCCTCTCTCTGACCATCAGACCCTCCTTCCTGTGACCATCAGACTCTCCTCTCTCTGACCATCAGACCCTTCCCTGACCATCAGACCCTCATCCCTCTGACCATCAGACCCTCTTCTCTCTGACCATCAGGTCCTCCTCCCTCTGACCATCAGACCCTCCTTCCTGTGACCATCAGACTCTCCTCTCTCTGACCATCAGACCCTTCCCTGACCATCAGACCCTCATCCCTCTGACCATCAGACCTTCCTCTCTCTGACCGTCAGCCATTGAGTGGGTCTTAAGCAAGCAACCAGGGGCAGTCAGGGACAGATCCTTGGGTGCTGTTTTTCTGTCCAAACCATCTGTGCCTGAAGCCTGAACCGACGACACACACCAGGGTTATTTATTACAAGGAACAAAGGTGTTTCAAGGGGAGCAAACTACAACAGAATATAAACTATAACGGAATAACAAACATATAAAGAATATGAACCCCAAGCGACTGAATTGCCTTCACTGATCCCCAAAACCTTCTGTGTTTGACTCATGTCAAGTGCTTACATTGGTGAATAACTGCCTGTCTCCTGTACTTCTGCTCTCCCTGGGCAGAAAAGACTTCTTCCTTCCAAGTGAAGTCCAGGGCTTGCCTAGAGGCAGTCCTGTGAACTTGTCATCGTCAGTCTAAATTCAGTGGGAGCTCAATCTTTTATTATTTTATTTATTTATTTGAGAGAGAGAGAGAAGAGGGAGAAAGATTAATATGGGACTCAATCCCACGACCCTGAGATCATGACCTAAGCAGAAACCAAGAGCCGGACGCTTAACCGACTGCGCCACCCAGCCGCCGCTGTGGAAGCTCAATCTTACAACTCGTCCTTAATCATTTGATCAACACTTACATGGAAGCATTTGGTCTTAAAATTGTCAGGGATATAGCGCATTTTTGTTTCCAGCAAGAATGAGTGACATTTTACAAACTAGGCAGTATGATCAGTGTCTTTATTTTCTGAGAGTTTTCTTCTCCCCCAGTAACTCTATTCTTTCTTTATGGCCCATGGCACTGGTGAGCGCTGGATGCACTGGGGCTACGTTGATGCAACATGAGGAAGTGCGCATTCCCTGAGCAAACACTGCCGAACCCATGCTGTGTGCTGATCGCTGAGCGAGCTACCAGGGACCCAGGAGGCAGACGTGGCGCCTGGCCTCATGGGGCTCACCCTCTCCCTCCTTTGCTTGCTTACTTGTTGCTTGTCTCTTTGACTCTTTTCCGGTTTTGGTATCCATATAGGACACATACACAGCGTTGCGATGGGGAGTGATGAGCTGGGAGAGGGAGTTAGGGAAGTCTCCTTGTGGGCCGATGCTTCAGTAAGGTTTAAAGGATGAGAAGGAGCTGGTCTCCTGATGAGCTGCAAACAGGAGAAGAAGAGGAGAGTGAGAATGAGGGGGATTGCATGTTGGAGAGGCATCTCCGAAGGGCCTGGGAGGGAAGGTGCGTGGCTCATTGTGGGACACGTGAGGCCGGGATGGATGCAGGAGAAGGGGTGACAGCAAACAGCGACATAGCAAAACCAGGATAAGGAGTTAGCACTTTATTCTTAATGCCGTGACAAGCCACTAAAGTATTTTATGCTGGTGGTGGCAGTGCAGATAGGAAGGAGAAATGGTTGTATAGTATTCAAAAGAAAATACATATAGAATTTGCTGAGGGATTTGATTTGCAGGCGGGGTGGGAGATTAGAGAATTCATGATGGTATCTGTGCTCTTTGCTGTCTGAGCAGTCAGTTTAATATTGATACCACCATCTGTAGTTGAGAAGACTGAGGGAAGGGCAGGTTCCCAGGGGGGAGTGCCCTCCCTGCAGAGCTGGGGTACCCGGGAGAGGTCCAGGTAGCAATGTCCATGCTATGCATATGATAGCAGCGAGAGAAGAGGTCCAGGCTGAAGGAAGATGTGGGAGTAGTTGGCATGCAGGCAGTATTTGAAGGCAAGTAATGACTGATCACACCTAGGAAGGAAAGGCTGATAAAAAGAAGGCCCTTATGGTTCCCCCATAGGAGACTTTGGAGGTGTCTCTGCTGGGGTTGGAGGACAGACAGAGGCCAAGGTGAGGACAGAAATGTGCCCATTGGTTATGGGCTTTGGAGGCCCCAAAGCATGGAGGGCTTTGGAGACATTGAGAGGAAGAGTTTCCTGCCAGTTCACTAGGAGTAGTGGGACTCAAAGCCGGATTAGCGTTCACTGAAGGGTGAATGGGGGGTGAGGAAGTAGGGATAATATTGCGAAGACTCTAAGAGACAGTGTTGTGGAGAGAAGCCAGGCATGAGGCGGAGCCTTAACACGACCAGCTGGAGACACAAATCGAACTTTCTGAAGTCCTTTCAAAATTCTACTTGCTTCTTCTAGACTGCCTACTTCTGAAAATTCTACTGTGAAGCCAAAAGTATGCCTTGAGTTGTATCTCAGCTTTCCTTCTATTAAATAAGATATGGTCATGTCAGGGAAAAACCTAATTGTAAGACATAATGAGATGATGCGTTAGATGCCCAGGACAACCGTTAAAGAGTTGTGTGTCTTTGTGTAAATGTATTAAATGCTTACGCTTACAGACCATGTGAGGAGACAGTAAACACCAGATGGACAATCGGTCCACGCAGCATGACTTCTTTCAAGGAAGTTAGCATTCATGGGGCGCCCGGGTGGCGCAGTCCGTTAAGCTTCCGACTCAACTCTTGGTCATGAGATCAAGCCCCACCACGGGCTCTGCGCACAGCGGGGAGTCTGCTTGAGATTCTTTCTCCCTCCCCCTCTGCCCCTCCCCCTACTCTCTCTCTAAAAAAAGAAAAGTTATCATTCCAACCAGTTCACACGTTGGTTATTTTAGCCATGGACAAAAGTGGAGCTGCGCTATTACTCACTTTCTTTGGTGGGGTTCAGTGTGATGGCTCCTTGGATTGAGGAATGGCACCCTGGCTAGAGACAAGAGTGGAGACAAGGGGTTCACATCACAGAGGTTAAAACAGAAAATATCTTCCTTTGTTGGGGAGAGCCTAAAACTAACAGGTCACAAAGAGACCATCTTCTAGACACAGCACAGCTGTAAATGGTCTCCCTACATAGTTCATCTTCACTTTGACCTAAGTCCTCCCTGGCTTTGTGGGGCCTGGTTAGTAGAGTCCTATTATCATGTGGTTGCCCCAGGAATTCAGTGTAACTTTCTGTCTGCAAGGACCAAATTGCGATTTTTATACAGCTAGAACTCAGGCTTTCCAATTTTTAATCGTTGATTAAGTGTTCCCTGTAGTACCTCCCTGGAAAACAAAACCAAGAATGTATTAGACAAAGGGTTACTTTTAATACAGATAAATCCTTGAGAGGGGTCATTGAACTTGAAGATGAGCATTAAGTCTATCAGCCAGAGATGTGCAGCTTCTTTGAAATGCATTTTGGTTCAAGGAGAGGTAGCAAAACTATCTAGAAATTGTCATAAATGTAAACAGAATTTACATTTACTTGGTTCAGTGTGCCACAGGAAACTAGAGCTCAGTAGAACTGATGTAAGGGGATACTGACCTATAAGTAAGGTGACCATATAAATTATCATCCAAACAGGGTACACTGAGAAGAGAAAGGGAAGCTATTAGTATTCATGTCGAGATAACAGGCAAGAACGTGGTTGCCCCGGGGGGAAGCCAGGATGTATGTCACCTTGCAGAGATTTCTCATTTGTAGGAGCATTTTGGTTGTGGTCTTCCCTGACAGGAAAGAGGAGGGACCAGGAGACTGCTCTCTTGGTAGATCAGTTAATCGTGTCCTCACAGGTTTGTTTCCAAGGTCAACAAGAGTGTAGTTTTCAGGAGCTTGCTTTGCAATCATATACACAAATTTGAGAAGTTCTGTTGTGTTTTTGCCTCTCCTGTTGCTACATGCTCCAATCTCTGCTTGAATTTACACCTGGAGATGTGGTTGAAATGTATTTGTTGCAGAACTCTTTCAAACCTGGCTACAAAATGTGAAGATACAAAGAAAGGATTTGTATGCCAGGAAGAAAGCCCCTCGCTCCTGAGGATAGCTCCAGCTTGCCTTCTGAACACCCCGACTTTGCCACCCTCGAAGACCTCATCGTTTGCATTCTTAAAAATCTCTATTTTGATTCTCTAGTCGTACTGATTTTCTTCACTTGTAACCCCCAAGCTGCCTTAAATGTTTCCTGAAGTATTCTGCTCTTCTCATCTTTTTCCACCTCCTTGGAAGATTCCAAGCCTGGAGTCGTGAAGTTAGATTTAAACTAATTACCTTTAGTCGGTTGTAGCTCCTGTTCTTATTTTCCTTTGGGATTTCACTACTATTTTTGGTAATGCTTTCTGAAAAATTGCTGAAAAATCACAGGTAATGCTTAATTTCACAATCATATCAACTATAAGTGATATGATTTGGGCATTTGATAGGTACTGAGTTACATTGTTTAAAGCAATTAAATTAATATCTCAAAGCCAAAAACAAAAATAAAACATAACCCCAATGATTGCGGGTGGACCCTTTAAGAAAACACTTGCCAAGAGTAAAGGGATATTAAATATAACACATTTTTTCCTGTGACAGAAACACATTTATTTCAGGTACAGATATAAAATAGAATTACAATCTTTGCTGAGGAAGGTGAATCATAAAAAGGGCTTTACTCACGATGGAGGAGAAGAACCAGCACGTTGCTTTTTGAGCCGCTTGCTGGGCGTGAAGAGTGGATGCAGGTGACCCATTTGCAGCCAAGCTCTGTTTTCAGGGACTGCTGTTGGCCACTACCTCCTGCCCTTCTGATTGTGCTGGGGGGTGGGGTGGGGTGAGAGAGGAGTAGGACAGGGCAGCGTCACATAGTAAAGCTCTTCCTGAGGTCGGGAAGAAATCCTTCCTTCCATGGGCATTGTCCCCTAAAAGTGGGCCAACTGGGGGTCTATTTCTGTCCAAGAACAAAGGTAGATACTCCCTTTCTGAAGCTGTTCTTTGTTGGACCATCACTTCGCGAGATGCTTTCCAGCTCTGACATCTGTGCTTTCTGAGCAGCGGGCTGAGCCTCACCGGTCCTAAGGAAGGCCACCAGTTCACCTCTTTGTAAGAAGAAACTGAAGTTCTCATCCTACTGACACAAAGATAAGGGGCTCAGAGCGTGCTTCAGGGAGCAGGGGCGGGTCTAGATGGCGGAGTAAGGGCACCAGAGAGTTCCTCCTCAGAGTGACACATGGTGGTACATGGACAGGGCCAGCTGTGCACTCTGGTTTCCCACTGGCTCAGCTGGTGTTGATGCCCCATGCATGATTCTTTCCATCCCTGCCGTTTCCTTAAGTACATGAACTTTTCCTCCAGGAAGAGGCTCTGGAGCCATGTCCTGAGTGATCTGTCCCCTGTGTGTCCTGTAGACTATGGCTCTTGGACTTGACAATTAAAAGTGAGTTGGCACATCTGACTGCCGCTATTTATCCCGATATTTAGCCAAAGGCAACCTTAGCAGGGACCCACATCAGATATTTCTTGCTTGGTCTCCCTGAGCCTGGGAGGTTCAATGGCAGAATCCATCATGCAGTGTTAAGCAATTTGCCAGGTGATGATTTTCCAGGCTTTACTTGAATAACCCAAGGGGCAACATATTCCTTTCTGGACAGGAAAACAGGAGTAAATAGTGGCGGTTGAGCTTTGCTTCTTCTCTACCTCATTGAGGATATCATATCTTCATCATGAATCCTTAAGATCTGTCATCCCAATCCCCTCATCCTCCAAAACACCTGGAAGCTTCTGCCTTCCAATGTGCTGTCTTTAGAATTTTTCCAACTTGGCGAGTAGTGGTCCTCTAACCCTGAACACGTCTGAGAGAGAGATCATGGAAGCAGGAAGGGTCTTAATGCACATTTTCTCCACTCCATGCATTGGAATTGAAGTAAATGGAGGGCCATTGGGGAAGGCGACCTCCTAAGAGGGCACCTCAAGCTAGCCTGAGCCATGCTGCACCTCAGCTTGAGAGCTATTTCTGCCGTACTACTGAGCTGGTCTAGATAGTGACTCCCTTAGAACCGGGGCTGGTTAGTATCAAGATTGTAGACTGGAGTTTTGGTGGGTTTTGTTTCTTTGTTTTGATACTGAAACTGGGATGTAGAGTTCTTTTTTGAAGACAGAGCTGCCAAGCCCAAAGTGACAGGTGGCTAAATGTCAAACCTCCAGCCCTCACTCCTTCTCCTTGTACTTTGACCTGAAGACAAAGGCTATTCGGAGAAGCCACCATTTAGACTTCCATCCTAAATATAATTATAAATGTAAGTGTACATATAACTTCCCAGTACAAATGAGATAAAGCAAGAATAGACTATACAAGAGGTGGCAAAGACAGCTCTGAACAAATCACCCTGGAAAATGCCTGGAACAGATGTTTTCAGGTCTTTCTGGAACACGCTGCCTGTAGAGAAATGACTCTTTTTGTCAAGTGTAGCAAGAGTCAACATGAACATAAGCAAGGCAGCATGCTTTAATAAATAAATGAGTGAGCTAGGCATCAGTAAATAGCAGATTCAGAATCAGGATCCAGAAGTCCTAACCCCCCAGGGAAAACAATTCAACTTCCTGAGTCTTTTGTTTACGATGCAGGGGTGGGGGTTGGATCAGATACTGATTTCCATCACTTCTGCAGGTTGGTCAAAGGTGTTACGTGGGGGAAAGGATGACTGAACAAGCTTGAGGATTTCTGGATTCTGTGCAATTAAATTTACTTATTTATCCTAAGACTTAGAGCCCATTTTAATCCAGTATGAAATACAAAGCTTCCAGAAGGGAATGCGACATGCCACATAGCCCAGACTTACATGGCCAAAACATCTTTTTTTCAAAGAGTGTATGTTGTGACTGATGGTACCAGACCAATGTGGGGGAAATTGAATAAATGATCTCAAAGGCCTTTCCTCTTCTGACATTCCCTGGCTATGACTGCATAGAAAATTAGAGTTTCGGGTCAGAGGTCCTCACTGCTAAATCAAGTAGAAGCTCAGTATGATTAGTAAGGCCCATTTGGAAATAGGTCATCTCCTTCATCTGCTTCCTATCTTTTGTTCTGTAATTATAATGTGCATCAGGAAAGTTATCAAAATCCTATTTGGAGAATATTGGATTAGCAGAATGTTTGATTAAATCAATAATTGGAATGGTAAGGGACTTTTCTCGTACTAATTACAACTAGGAGAACTAATGTTGTCTGTGGGGATAGAATGTGAAGCTTTGTTCATTATGTAAATGAAGATAATATAAGGAAAAAATATTTTGAAACGGTGCCTTTTGGATTCTGGCTTAGATATGTTTAATGGAGAGATACTCAAGGAGAAAAGGATAGAAAGTCTCATGAAACTTTATAGAAATTCTAATAGAAATGAGTTCAATTCATACATTGTGTACTGTTCTGAAAAAAATAAATGTTAGCCTGAAAATACAAAAATAAATTGGATCTTTCATTTTTATACAGATGTACTTCTTTTTTCCCAATAAATAAAACATAATATCCTTGAAGGAAAAATACGGCAAGTGAAGTGTTTTGCAAATTAGGGTCAGGCCTTCTTTACTTCTTCCTAAATTTAAGCTAGGTGGGAGAAATATTCTCATTTCCTATGCGTTGGATTCTAGGGCTTGACGTTCTACCTGGTCACAGTATTTACTGAGACAGAAATCACTGGACCCGAACATCCACCAACCCGCATCATCAGGGAATCTTGGGTCAGAGAGCTGATTGATTTGCTGGTCTTACTGCTGGCTCATCATTGATCTGACTAAGTACTCCCCCTGGCTTGCTAAATATATTCTGTGTACATCAGGCAAGGTTTCTGGCGTCCTCAAGGGACACAAGACTGTAGTTACTGCCGGGGTCCAGTTCTCAGCTTGGCCTAACACCCTGGGGACTTGCAGCGGCTCTGTTAATGGTGTCAGCGTCCACTCCTCATCTCTGGGCCGCGGTCCCCAGCTTCCCACCTCTGTCGTATCTGTCCTCCTCTCACTTTCTCCTCCGTTCCCATGGCTACTCATTCCATTTCAGCAGTCTCGTAAGGGGCCATCCTACTCCTTTTTTTCTCAGTGCATTTCATACTCTGCAGCCAAAAAGGATGTTTCATGTCTCAGTGGATTTCCGTCGCCTTAACGACAAAGTCTACATTGTCAGTCAGCAGCAAAGAGCCGTCCGTCACGTGGCCCCATGGGCCCCATGGGCCCCATGGCCCCGGCCATCTGGCCTCATCCCTCGCCATGCCACCAATATACTACACACATAAGCCGTCTGACACAGCTCAGCACTCCCAGTAGAGACCGTGCATTCACAGGTATTTGCCCTGTGTTCAGTGGTATTCTCTTTTCCCAGGATGCCTTTCCCATACTTCTCTTTGAGCAGAAGCACTGCTCATCATTCAGGTCCCAGCTCATGTTAGCTGCTCTGTAACACTCTCCTGCTCTGTGGGAAACTATTGCCTCCTCCTCTCTGCCCACATGTACTGTGTATGGCACTTGGCATTGGACGCACGCCTGCCTGCCTTTCCCCGGTCTATGAACCCTGCACAGAGACGCAGAGAAGCAGAGAGTGACAGAGAACATAATCATAGTCATAATTATCCTCATTATCACTGATATAAATATACCAAAAAAAAAGGCAGCTCTGGGCTAGGACTATAGTAGGCCTTCAAAAGGGCATCTTGTTTCATCTTTAAAATATGCTCTTTTATCATACCTCACAGATTAAAAAAACAGGCTCAGGGAAATTAAATACAATGCCCAAGTTCACACAGCCAGTCAGTGGTAGATGTGGGATTGATCCCTTTCTACTTCTTCTGCTGTGCTACCCTGTCTAATCATGTGTGTCTTCCCAGAGACGAGTCAATGTACTTAGTGACTACAGAGATGCTTTTGAGTAGGACTGAAGGGCTTTCTGTCAGGGGCAGAGTCTTTTTGAGGTGGTGTAAGGATGGTCCAAGGAAACAGGAGATGGACTGCCCATTCTCCAGGGGGCTCACAAGCCAAAGACAGGAGGTAGGTGAGAAAGTTCTTTAAAAATGAACACCAGTCAAGCGCGAAGCCTAATACTGCTGGGAAAACAGAAACGTTATTCTCCTTCAACTCCTAACTTCATTGTTTTTATATGATTTGAAGTCAATCAAAACTTCGATAAAGCAAGAAAAATGCAGGTCTTCAACCGGAAAGATGACAGGGTGGGATGCTTCTCAATCAGAAGCGGCAGGCTCCCCACTGTATCTGGGACAGAATACCTTATTTTCAGTAGTGGCTTTGAATCTATGGGGCATACTTGATCGTTCACTTCCATGAGCTCGGTGACTCATTCTCCCAGCATAGACTTGGCATTATCCCAGGGAGGCAGAGAACCAGCTCAGTGGTACCCACAGAACCATGCAAGTCCCCCACAGGCTCCACTGACCTCCCATTGCCTCTGCTAATTAGGTCCACACCTCTGCTCAGCAGCCTGCTAATGTGATGAGACACACCTCATGCTGGAAGAGCTTCCAGACCTAGAGTTTATGGAAACTCGTGCCTGAAAGTTTGAAAAGCCTAATTCAGTTTCACACTGGGCAGCATTGCAATTCAGTAGAGTCTTTGTATTTAGAAATATTTCCTCCCTCAGTAGGCAGTTTAGTGGTGAATCTGTGAGATGTGTAGTTTCCAGATATCCCCCGTAGGAATGCCAAGGATGCAACAAAACAAGGCTAATTGTCCCTTTGCTGTTT
The DNA here is from genome assembly GCF_011800145.1 of Mirounga leonina. NCBI lineage: Eukaryota > Metazoa > Chordata > Mammalia > Carnivora > Phocidae > Mirounga > Mirounga leonina. The sequence goes on from NW_023270680.1 coordinate 2,475,862, forward strand.
GCTGGACAGTCTTCCTTTTGGGGCCGGGACTAGTCTTTCTAGCATAGAAACCCAGGGAGGGATCCGAATTTTAACACTAGAAGCCTCTGGAACTATGATCTTGTGCTCATTCCCTTGACCCCTTTACAGTATGTTATTAAATTCATGCACAGAGAGGTGGAGTGGGGAGAACATCAGCATGTGGTGCAGAGTTGCTCAGGGAGAAGGAAGCAGATGCTGTGAGAAAATCTCCAGATTTGCGTGTTCCTGCTGGCTTCCTTCCTCATGGTTTGATTCCATTCAATTCCAAGTCACATCCCGGCCCCTCTGTGCTGACAAAGGCACATGGTCACATAGGCACAGAACCCCCGTGGTGGGTGAATCTGGTGCCATTCCTCTTCCTCAACTAGTCTTGGATGGTCTGGCCCCTGCTGGTATCTCCAGCCTCCACTTCCCGTGAGCGCACACCTCCTGGGTGGGCATCCATTTCCTGTGAGCGCACACTTCCTCTGTGGACATCTA
>NW_023270680.1:2476372-2476868 GCF_011800145.1 Mirounga leonina
TTCCTCTGTGGGCATCCATTTCCTGTGAGCGCACACTTCCTCTGTGGCCACTTCCCGTGTACATACACTTCCTGTGGATGGCTGCTATGTGCACTTCCTTTGTTCACACTTGCAGTAAGCTGCACACTTGCTGTGTGTACTTTTTGTGGTGCACACTTCCTGTGTGCAGTCTGTTAACCTTAAAAAATAAAACCACCAGTTATTTTACCAGCAAAAATGGGTTCATTTGGGAATAGCAGAGAATTACAGTCTCACACAAGCAAGTTAAGGCAAAACCATAGGCAAATCAGGAGAATAAAGGACAGGAGGCTCTTTTACAGAGGAAAGAAAGGAGTTGAGAAGGCTGTTGTAGACTAAAAGTCCACTGGAGTCAACTAGAGTTCCAAGTATAGTGGCTTTTTATTGGCTGAGCTGTGACTGTCCCTCACTGGCTGGGCTGTAGTCAGTCTCTCATTGGCTGAGCTGTGACTGTCCCTCATTGGCTGGGCTGTAGTCA
>NW_023270680.1:2476878-2655101 GCF_011800145.1 Mirounga leonina
CTCATTGGCTGAGCTGTGACTGTCCCTCATTGGCTGGGCTGTAGTCACAGTCCCTCATTGGCTGAGATGTGACTGTCCCTCACTGGCTGGGCTGTAGTTACAGTCCCTCATTGGCTGAGCTGTGACTGTCCCTCTTTGGCTGGGCTGTAGTCAGTCTCTCATTGGCGGAGCTGTGACTGTCCCTTATTGGCTGGGCTGTAGTCACAGTCCCTCATTGGTGGAGCTGTGACTGTCCCTCACTGGCTGGGCTGTAGTCACAGTCCCTCATTGGCTGAGCTGTGACTATCCCTCTTTGGCTGGGCTGTAGTCAGTCTCTCATTGGCGGAGCTGTGACTGTCCCTCATTGACTAGGCTGTAGTTACAGTCCCTCATTGGCTGAGCTGTGACTGTCCCTCATTGACTAGGGTGTAGTCACAGTTCCTCATTGGCTGAGCTGTGACTGTCCCTCATTGGCTGGGCTGTAGTCACAGTCCCTCATTGGTTGAGCTGTGACTGTCTCTCACTGACTAGGCTGTAGTTACAGTTCCTCATTGGCTGAGCTGTGACTGTCCCTCACTGGCTGGGCTGTAGTCAGTCTCATTGGCTGAGCGGTGACTGTGCCTCATTGGCTGGGCTGTAGTCAGTCTCTCATTGGCTGAGCTGTGACTATTCCTCATTGGCTGGCCTGTAGTTACAGTTCCTCATTGGCTGAGCTGTGACTGTCCCTCATTGGCTGGGCTGTAGTCACAGAACCTCATTAGCTGGGCCAGGGGAGGAGGAAACTTTCCTTCCTCTTGCTGGGATAATAAAATACTAACCCTACAAGGTGCCTGTTTTCCTGTTGGGTCAGCAGTTGACAAGGAGTGCTGGGCAGGAGAGCTCCCCCTGCGGCCTCCTGACTCCCTTCTAAAGGAGATTTTCTTTTATTAATTTTCACAACTCTTACCTGCATGCTCACTCCAGTGACACTGGTCCTTTTGTTCCTGGGACATACTGGATTCCTTACCCCTGGGAGCCTGCTTTCTCAGACGTTTACCCATCTTATTCTCTGAATACCAATTCATCCTTCAGATCTCCTTAAATATTGTTGGTCTCCTTGTGGTGTGCTTTCATTAAGACCTGTGTGTTTTCCTTTGTGGTACTTACTGAGAAGGATCGTTAATTTATGACGGTTCCATCTCCCCCAACTAAATGACAGGTTCTAGGAGGGCAGAACCAAGTCAACATTATTCTTTGTCAACCATTCTGGTACTCATCAAATGTTTCTTAACTGAGTGGATATATTACAGCTGGGGTTTCTCTCCTTAGGAGACATCATTAAATTTAAATGTGGGCTTGGGGTATTTTTAGGATGCATTTTTTACAAGTGAAATTTGTGTAAATGTGTACAATGTATCGATTTCTCTGAAAGCTGACTTACTTCTGAGCATATTACAGAAACTTTACTCCAGCTTTTGGAGAAGAGGTTTCGTTTAATTTCCTTTAGCACTGGTAGCAGTGTTTTGTATCCCTTTGTCGATACTTTTCCAGACGCACATCACTTGTGAAACTGCTAAAATCCTTTCAAAATGCTCTCACAAGCCCTTAAACACATTGCTTCTCCCTTATTACTCCGACACTTCAGACCTTGAGGACTGCTTTTGGAAATCTTGGTTCATAATTCCTCAAAAACAGTTTTCTTGAGAAAGGTAAAGATCAGTAAAATGTTACTACTAGAACCTTAGGAACTAGTGAAAGAAGATCCAAGTCAGACAGGTAATTTAGGCAGAGATCCAGAAGACATTAATCTACTACTATATGCCTAATAATAGAAGATTTACAAAAATGGTTCAAACATAATATTATTCCAACTGGTGAGTGTGGCCCCTAAAAATCCACTCCCTAAAAATTAGAGCTCAGTCCAATCGCAGAGCTGTGTGCCCAATGAAAATGCAATTTACCTGTGGACAGAGGTGTTAGAACTGCCCTATCTTATCACAGTGCAAACCCACTCCACACACTGAAGGAACCTGGGAGAGAACCCTTGGGGGACATGTCTTTGAACCCCAAGTGCCTCCTTATACCTTTCTGATAGTGCCTTACAGCCCTCTAAGTTGTCCGTTAGGGTAGAGAAATGCCCAGAAAACTTGTTTCCGCTCCCTTGAGGATTGCATCTCCTGCCATCTTCGTGGTGAACCGCTGAACTCCGCTGCATCCACCTCTGGCTCGTCCAGTATGGGGGCTACCTCTTCGCATCCCCCAAATAGCCCTTCCTTGAGTGAAGTCCCTGCTGGAAATCAGCCCTCTTCCCAGTCATCAGCCATCTCTTTCCACAGCCCACTCATTCCTTCCTCTTTAAAATGCATTTGGACCATTTGAGGCTCCTGATCTAGAGTTGTCACACAAAAGCAGAGTCCTAGAAGGGGATAATCTTGGAATATAGAGGGGTCTTAGTGATGCCTGACTCCAATCAGTGCCTCCTCCCCAAACCCCAACCCAGTGATAAAATACAGTATTTCCATACAGGATTGAACTCTCAGAAGGATGGAGTTACAGTGAGAAATACATACATCACAGAACAGGAGAGAGCCAGATGGCAGGTGTCAGACTCTCTGCCAAGGGTCTGTGGTGCTTATGACACAGGGAAAACAATGCTGGGGTGGGGGAGGTGAAGCAGCTGGGGGAGGTAAATGGGTGGAATGCAATTATCTGTATTGGAAAGAGCCCAAGCCCCTTGGATTAACACATACCTTCCCTGTTGAAGAAAGTGCCCTGGGAATGATCCTGCCATCGGCTGCCATGACCTCCATTTCTCCTCTCATGGGGCACTGAGCCAATACACATCACATGGAATGTCGCTAGTGATTTACATTGAAAACGACTGTGGTCTGCAGGGGTGTGATCGATGTGGCTTCTTCCTCTGAAATCAGTGGGCTGTTTTGGCTTCCTTGCCCCAGTTTAGAATGCACTGTCGTTCTGGTATTGTGCCCGAGGTCTTAGATGGTGCAGTCTCTTAGCTGATCAAGGATTAGTCTACCCAAGCCCTGGGTCTCTCACGGAGAAAAGAAATAGATCAATACTCAGAAACCATCAACCTAGCTTCTGCTCCCCTGTTTCCTTTGAATCCATACCTCTTCTTTGCAAATGAGGTTTTTTTAAGAACAGAAAATCTGTGGACTTTACTGCTTCACTTACTCTCTCAGAAGTTCATTAAAAGCTTGCATACACACCAATCAAGGCTTTTATGAGACATTGCCAAGATGTTTCATGCGTCTGGTGCCAATAAACACACTTCTCCAGAAGGAACTGATACTATTTATGTAAAGAAGACACTTAATTCAAGTGAATGGAAATAGCAAATTAGGGAATGCTTGATTATGGCACTGAAGATGCTTTTTGGAATGAAGATATTATCTGGAAAGCCTCCAGATGCTCAAAGCTTGAGGACAGTCTGGATCAGGCAGGTAACCCCTTATAATCGACTTGGATGGAGACTCTAATTCTGCGCCAGCACGTCTCACCTAGAAGGCTCAGATCCACAGGAGGGAGGCCACGCTGACCCCTTTAACTTGTCAACAGCTCATACACGATTGTCGCTGGCGCTCGTTGTTTGTGAGGATCAGTACCGATCCTCTGTGGGCACAAGTGTATTGGATCAGCCAGGATACCAGTACATCACAGCCTAGATGCATGGCTGCACAGGTTAAAAAAAAATAAGTAACAAAGGCTGGAAAGGAAAAAATGTCACTGCGAGTTTCGGTAGGGGACAAACGGTGAGTTGGAGCAATTAGTTTTCTAAATTGCTTGTTCAACACAAAGAACATTCAGGTCCGCCCGTCAAGTGACTGAAGTGAACGGACAGCATCACTTAGCATATGCCTTATCAACCACTCAGGCCTGATGAGGAAACGTCAGTTATCTGAGAAACACCTGAGCCCGAAACCCCTCCTGTCACAGCCGTGGCAGCCTGAACGACCTTGGATTCCATTTACCTGGTGCCCTCCCTGTGTCCCAGAGAGAGCCCCTCCTCCCTGGTAAGATCAGGGGGAGTGGGCATGGCCAGACTCCGAGATTTTCAGGCAGGGGGACAAGGTGGGAGGGGACACTATCCCAGGTAGAGATTTCACGGCCCCCTCACACACTAAGGAGTTTGGTGGAATGCATCTGATCCATCAACAACCCATTGGCCTGCTCTTTCTCCACTTTATGCCCACCATTCCAAGTATTGTTTATTCTGGACCACAACCATCAAGAAGTCCTCTTTGCATCTTCTTCTTCCCTTCCACGTACATGACCTTCCATACGGCTCCCACAGCCAGTTGGCCTGAGACAAAAAGAACACTGGCATTGCCCTTGGGCAAAGGAGAGACAGATAAAGATGCTCCTTTGTCCTCATATCTGCATGACCTTTGAGCCCTTGTCTTGTCTCAGTGTGCAAACCAAATGCACACAAAATATCTACACTGGTTTCCAGGTCCTGCTTCTGGTTCCGGTTGGTCTCACCTGCAGATTCCTTGACGATGCTCCTGAGTTCTGAGATCAAGCACTGACAGAGCACCCTGCAAAGTTGCAAGTGTCAAGAAAGAGTCCAGGGCAGATATCCACCAGATTCCTGCAACCTGTGAATTAGATCTATTGGGGGCAGCCCAGGGGCTCTGTGATATCGTACGAATCGTGCATCATACCTTGCCCTCCACATGGCTTTTCTTTGATCTTAAATGTTCGCCTTAGGAGTCTGCTCAAAATTCGAAGCCCACGTTGATGCTTTATCTAACCCAATCAGAGATCTCTTCAATTACATGTATTTTTCAGAAAAGGGCCATCTCTGATTAAACAGCCATGGTTCTGTTAGCACACATCAACCCACATATAATAAGAGAGCCCAGCTATCTCAAAGTAATTAAACTTATTCACACCGTTTGCTCTGGAGGATTATATAAGATAATCACATAAACATGGGTAACCTGTCACTACGGTATAGTTCTTACCATTTGCCCTGTACAAATGCAAGGAGCTGATTTTAGGAATACTCTGAAGTATGAAGAGGATACAGCTAGTTATTATTTCTTCCAGAATGCCAGCATATACCCAATAACCTGAATTGTTTACCTAGCATAAACTAAATCCATGGAATTTTAGAAACAATGTTTTTCAAAGTCTCACTTCTAATAATAACACAGTGATTAACCACAGTGATTGGAGGATTGCCTCAAAACCTTTTTGGAAGTAGTCAGAGTATAAATAAATCAGCTGATACATAAATAAGATGCTTGAAGCTTTGCAGCCTTCTGTTTCTCAGGTTTTTATATATCAAGTTAGAGATTGCCCCCACTAAGTTTTCTCTAAGGTCTCTTTGAAAGAAAATTATATGACTTTTCTGTGGACCCTGAGCTCGGTTGGAGGCCATTTGGCTGTTGACTTTGTTGATACTCTTTGGTAAAAGTAGAGTCCACTTTCCTGCTGAGCTCACATCCGGGTACTGGAGGGATGTGGGGTCATCCGTAGACAATCGCTCACATCCGGGAGTGTGGATGTGTGGGCCCTCCATCCTGAGACAGTGATATGCAATTCTAGAAAGCCATAATTCGACCTTCCGGCAAGTGACAACTCCACTAACCCATCCTGGTGAGACAGTGCAGCTTGGTGTAAAAGCAGCAAATGTGCCCCATGACACTTCTTTCTTTTGTCCTCCAGCATGAGAGTCCCTCATTTTGCAGAGAGAGACATTGGGTGTGTGGGGGGGGGGGGGCCCATCTGCCTTGCTTACTCTGAATTTCTGGAAACATCAGACTTTTAATTCTGTCTTGTTTCATGACCTCACACCGTGCTCTGGCTGCTCCATGGATATTATTTCAACAAACGGATGAATGGATGCATGTCTGCCGTGCATGGTCCTAAGCTCCTCAGGGCCCTGTGTGTGTTTCCCAGCACTGCCATTCTTCTGCTTCTGCCAGAGGGTACCTTGGTAAACTTGCTGGCTGGGGTCACCCACACAGCCCTTGTTGTCCATGCTGCTGAGAAGTAATCATATTGGCACCAAAGCAGTGTTTCTGTCCAGACCCATTTAAAGTAGGTGGCTTATCTTCATGTCCTGAAAAGAAACTTCAATAAAATATTCTCGGGGGTCCCAGCAAGAAGACCCACATTCATGGCAATCCCAAAGGACAGTAGCTGGAGATCAGCTAGGGACCAAAGTATTAGTAACTGTTTAACTTCTCAGTAGGCTTGTATTACAAAGGGATTTCACTATCATTTACTGCCCTGTGGTTAGTACCAATTGCTTGCTTGCAGCAGAGCTGAAAGAGCTAAGCCTAAAGCCAGACAGGGATGTTGAAAGGCTCTAGCTGAAGTTTATGCAATTAATTAGGCATCACCTATTCAGAGTATTCTTCTTCTTTGTGGCTTAGAATTGAAAGATACCATACTCCCAAGAAAGGTACAGAGATTACCACAAGATAAATTGATAATGACCTCATCCTTAATTCATTCCACACATGTTCAGTTAAGAGGTTTAAATAAGTGGTAGAGGTTGTTGTTTGTAAGTATATCAGTAGAAGAATATTTGAATTTAAGTGAGATTAACACAATAGGATGAATAATAGATAAGATACTGTTGTTTGATTGGCCTTCAATGATTTCCTTGGTTTGAGATTTGGGTTTCTCAACTGAATATATAAATCAGGGTGCAGATTCGCAGTGAACACAAATATATGTAAAGACAGGCCCAGGTTTATTGTTGAATACATGTTCCCCAATTATGTATTCCACTAAATGTCCCACAAAAAGTAGAATGTGAAACGTGAAAAGAATGACCAGTCACTTCCTGTGTTCTGAGATGGGGGAAGGTGGTTCTGAGACCCACGAAGTATTCAAAAATCTCTCATTATGTTTCATGTAGAAGATAAGATATTCCATCAGTATATTGGTAGCATTGACATGCCACTTAGTTTGGCACTTTTCCTACTTGGATGGGTGCACAGCGGAGTAACTTCACTTGGGCTCACAGTGTGCTTCACCCCTTCGCCAGGGTCCCTGCACGTACCCGAGAAACTGTGGAAATTACACTTTTACAAAAAAAATTAAGCAAAACATGAAAATAAAAGTCATAAATAAAAGTCATATCAACACTATGTGGGGGAAGAACCAAAGACGTTGGTAAAACTGACCCATTGTGGGGCAAAGAGCATCACAGTGCCTTCGGCAGCTGTGAACGCAGCGTCGATCCAGACGCACCTGCTCAGCCTTCCCTCTGCCGGCGCAGAAGGCTCACGATGTGGATTGTTGCAACGTCACAGGTGCTCAGTCGTTAAGCGTCTGCCTTCGGCTCAGGTCACGGTCCCAGGGTCCTGGGATCGAGCCCCGCATGGGGCTCCCTGCTCAGCCAGAGAGCCTGCTTCTCCCTCTCCCACTCCCCCTGCTTGTGTTCCCTCTCTCGCTGTCTCTCACTCTGTCAAATAAATAAATAAAATCTTAAAAAAAAAAAAACCCTCAAAAGCATCCTTATGCTAAGTGGTAGTAGGATCCTGAAGGGCATGAGGAAGCTGTGGAATATTGCCTGGGACTTAGCGGTCACTGTGGGGTGAGGTCCGCAGGTCGTTAGCGATCGCAGGGTGGCCTCACGCCGGCTTCCCGGGTGGACTTCCCGGTCACGCAGCGTGCAAGCTACAGAAGCAAAGGCTACTGGTCCAGGAGGAAACGGGCAGTCAGTACAGATTGTGTTGTGGGGTGCCGGCTACATCTGCCTCGACTGACTGATCACAGTTCTTGGGAGTTCTAAATCGAGACTCCTTGGCGTACGTCTTTGAGCATGACAGAACACACTGATTTCATCCAAATTGTGATGCTGTCAGATTTCAAAGTCTCAGTGCCCATGTACCTTGGGAGTGTAGGTTTAGCTCTCGGTGAGCTTCAGAACAGCTTAACGTTTTATTTTTGAGGAAGGGGTAGATGTTTAAGGAAGAACAGAAAAGGCAGATAAACAAGGAAATTAAAAACAAGCAGGAAGGGCGCCTGAGTGGCTCAGTTGGTTAAGCGACTGCCTTCGGCTCAGGTCATGATCCTGGAGTCCCGGGATCGAGTCCCGCATCGGGCTCCCTGCTCGGCGGGGAGTCTGCTTCTCCCTCTGACCCTCCCCCCTCTCATGCTCTCTCTCTCTCATTCTCTCTCTCAAATAAATAAATAAAATCTTTAATTAAAAAAAAAAAACAAGCAGGAAAAGAAATGCAGAAGTGACCCGTAATCTCATCACTCAGAGATCATCACCGATAACAGTTTGGCAGATATCCCTCCCCTGATTTCCTAGATGTGCAGCTACTCACACTACATCTATTGTGCGTATAAATATCTTTTCTCTACAAAACGGCATCCCTCTGTTCTCTCGCCTGTCTTTTCGCATAGAAATAAATCCTGAACGTGTTTTCGTGTCACCAACCACACGTTTGTCATCATTCTTAGTGGCCGCTCGGCATCCCCTTCTCGGGCCACACCTCGATGGTATCATCAGCGGTTATAATCAGGTGCACCAGTCTTCCTGTGTGCACTTTCTGCACATTTGTTCAATGGATTTTTTTAGGATATAACTTTCAGAAATAGAATTGCTGGATCAGAGTTAGAGGTTTTTAAATCTATTTGATATGTGTTGGAAAATTCTCTTTGATAAAAGTCCTGTCAGTGATGTTCTCACCAGCAGCAGATATAAAAGGGAAAGAGGCTTATCTCACGAGACCCACCTCGGTTTAAGGTCTTGTCATCCTGCGCCATCGTTGCCAAGCCAGCAGGGGGTGAACCGTTGACTGCATTGCGTTGATTAATCAGTAAGGTTGAATTTCTTTCGTAGGTTGACCGCCCATTGTTTTCCCTTGCCTCTTCCTGTCCCTTATCCCTGCCATTTGGCATGATTTTTCCTATTGCTCTGCAAGTTATTTATTCCTCGTTTGTTTAGCTCTGTTCTCCTACATGGCGCCACCCCTTTGCCTCTTGGGGCTGCTACGGCGGCGGCGGTCGCACCAGCAGCGAGCACTTCCCACAGTTCCGGGGGCTGGCAGTTCAGGAGGCTCTGGTATGTGGTGAGGACTCTTTCTGGTATGCAGAAGGTCACCTTCTCCCTGTGCCCGCACTTCACAGAGACAGGGGCCTTGTGTCTTCCTCTGTCCTTCCTCTGTCCTTATAAGGACACTAATGCCATCTCGGGGCTCCACCTGCATGACCTCATCTACACCTGATCAGCTCCCAAAGGCCCCACCTCCAAACACTGACACTTGGCGGGGGGTAGTTAGGGCTTCAACATATGTATTTTGGGGGGACATACATATTCAGTCGTAACATCCTGCCCATCAGTCCTGTCCCATCATGGCCACCAGCAGTGACCTGGGACCAGGACTAGACCAAGAAGGCCACTTCCAGTTCACTGTCCACATCTGCTGACCTGGGCTGGGGGGCAGTGAGGCGGGTGGGAAGGCAGCCGTGTCTAGGTGGGGAGCGAGAGAGGAGGGTGGAGCTTGGGATTCGGGCCAGGCTTTTCACCGGCAGGGTTCGTCCTAAGTCAGCCTTGCCTCATCTTGAAAATGGAGTAGTAATAGTACCAAACATGGATGTTAGCAGGAGAATTCAGCGAGGGAAGACGGTAGCAGCTAGAGTTTGGGGCTTCACTGTACCCATCACGGTGATGGTAAATGCTTGCTCCTTACTACAACTGCTCTAAGTTTTTGAAGCGATGATATTTATTTGGAAATTTCAAATGTCATTAAAGGAGACATGCAGTTTTTTGGGTGTGAATTGAAAATGCTGCCCAAATACCTCGCCTTCTTCCTCCTTTAGAGTGTGTGTCAGCTGTTCTCAATGGCTTTTGGAAGCCCCCCACAGCCTCCCCTGCTTCCCCGGGGTGGTGGGCTGCGGACGGGCATGCAGCCACCAGCGGGGACAGTTGCAGGAAGTCTGTTGTGGTTGTGTCTGTGACGCCTGGGATTTGCACAGGCCTCCCAGGTTCTGCGCACGCATCCGTGTGTATCCCCGTGCTATGAGGAAAGAGAAACCGAGCACAAGATGGGGGGTGGTATAGCTAGAAAGCAGGGGGTATTGCAACATGAGTTTGGAAAGGCAGTAACAGGAAAGTGGCGTTTTCTCTAGCAGAACCCCCAAAGGCAGGTTAATGGCGTGGCGGCCCCCCGCGGCCCCCTCTGGCCTCCAGGCCCTGCCGCTGGCCATGGCCTGTAGCCTACAGCCCCCCAGGGCAGCAGCCTCGCTATATCAGCAGAACATTTGCTGGGCCTTTGGAAATAACCCTGCTGTCTGTCCTTTCCATAAAACCCCGCACCTCCCAGCGCAGCCTGCTCGTCCCACCACGGCCCCCGGGGCTACTGGAGGACCCTGGGCAGGTGCCTGCCGGCAGCTGGGCACTCCAACTGCTCTTCCAAGCCCACCCCTGCCGTCTGGCTGCTGGGTGTAGAAGTGCAGGAAGATGCCTCCCTCCGGGCTCATCTGGTGCAGCATCTGGAGCTGCTCCTCCAGCCCCCGGGGAGGGGACCATGCGTGGAGTGATTAGTGACGCCTCAGAACCGTCCTATCGGGGAGGGCTGACCTGTTTACAGACACGATTGCAAATCTTAAATAGCTGCGGTGACTCCAAACTGCTCTTCTTGGAGGGCCCCCACCTACAGCGTTCAGGCCCCATGCAGAGCAGGATTATAGAAAAAGGCCTCTTTAAGTCTTGAGCGTGCTGCATGCATGTGGAAAGAAATGGGTGGATGGAGCAACAGACAAGATGGTAGAGGAATGGATAAGGATTTATTTTTGAACTGAGTGTTATGGGGAAGTGGTAGGATAAAGAGGAGAGGGCAGAGGCTACCAGTGGGCCAGGGATGTGTGGGAAGCAGCCAGGTGTAGGGGGGGAGCGGCCACCCCACCCTCACCCCCACCCCCTGCCCCTGCCATGTCAGCTCTGGCCCTGGAACTTCCAGCAGCAGACATGCAGGCTTTCCTGATGACAACAAAGAACAACACCTTTGATTTGTGTTGTAATTATTAACAAAGCAAAATCAATAAACATTTGGGAAAAAAAAAAAAAAGGGTCTTTTTCTTGTATCTCCTGAGTCTAAAACAAAATCACCAGAAGGGTTTTTTTTGTTTGTTTGTTTTTTTTTTTTTTTTTAAGATTTTATTTATTTATTTGAGAGAGAGAATGAGAGACAGAGAGCATGAGAGGGGGGAGGGTCAGAGGGAGAAGCAGACTCCCCACTGAGCAGGGAGCCCGATGCGGGACTCGATCCTGGGACTCCAAGATCATGACCTGAGCCGAAGGCAGTCGCTTAACCAACTGAGCCACCCAGGCGCCCCTCCCAGAAGGGTTTTGATAGAGGACTTCTGATTCGTTATTATGACCCAAAGCTCATGTTGATGTTTGCTTTCGTTTGCTGTCCTGGGAGAAAATTTGCCACCCAGACATTTGGACATACCGTCTTCAGTGTGGAACCTTTTGGAAATCCTCAGTTCCTCGACAGAGTGTCGACAGAACTTTGGACAGCTGTTGTTCTCACTTGACAAGACCCACTCGTCCTGCCCCGGGTGTGGTGGCACCACTCAGCTCAGGTGACGTGGAAACGTGGAGGTGAGGAAGGATGCGTGAAAACTGTCCTGGGGTGCAAAGGGCCTGTCTGCTGGTCGGCCAGCTTCGGGACCCGGATGCCGAGGGGTAGGTGAGATGGGGCTTTCTCGGAAAGGGCTGGGGGCGCCGGAAAAGACAGGAAATGGGCCGTGTGGGCCGTGTGGGGTGCAGTCAGTCCTGGGGGAGGAAGGCGGCGGGTGCAGAAGTTGGGAGGGTCAGTCAGAGCCTGGGGAATGGTGGTGCTCTCTGACCAGCGCATCCTGCCATCTTGGCACTGGGGACAGGACAGGGACACCCGGAGTAGTCAGAACGCCCAGCCTTCTCCGGCATTGCGAGCTTTTCCCTCTCTTCACTGTATCCACCCGCCCCAGGCTGCTCCTGGACACCACAAAGTCCGAAGTCCCTAGAAATGGAAGTTTCTCTCTGGTGTCAGGAATGAGCTAAGAATTTCTTCCTTCATGAGCCCCTACAATGCCAGGGGTCCTCCCTGTGGTCACGCCGCAGGCCTCCTCCTGGTATGCTGGCCTAGGTCAGGTACCCCAAGCTGCTCACTTTAGTATCTACATACATCTGTTCATGCAAAGAACAGAATTTGAGGACACATTCAGGAACCTGGTAATTCAAACTGGGGGGATCCAGCAACAGGCTTTCCCTCTGGGTCACCTTCCTCCTCGCCCTCTCCTTGAGAGCCAAGGAAAGGAATGAGGCAAGGTGCCCCTCTTCTGCCTCTGCAGGTTCTCTCCAGGTGACTGCCCCTCTGCCGGGATCCGGCCCAGACTAACCCAAACCCGCATTCCCAAGCGCTAACTGACTGCCTCTGCCCCCGGCAGCACCTTCCCTGACTGTCTCTCCTGTACTTTCCCAGACCTGATTGCTTTCCCATGGATGCGGCATGAACTAAGAGTCCATTCTGAGCATGCATCAAAAGTGCAGAACGCGATGCAGTGGGCTGCCTAACAGTCGGCCTGGGGCTCTCGTCCCATGGGTGCAGGCACACATTTTGTGGTTCAGATCTTACTCTTCCGTCCGGGTTGGATGAAATTTTGCTCTGTGGAATCATATAGAGAAAAGTAAATGATCTCAACTCCATGTTGCATCCACAAGAGGAGAGTTATTACTTGTAGATAAAAAGCCCTTGGTCACATCAGGCATCTCACATCCATTGGTAAACACGGATGACCTTTCAGGGTGGCCTCAGCCGGCGGCTAACGCTTCGCCAGCCCAAGGAGCTCTCCTCCCTGCAGACCCAGCAGCCCAGAGGCTGAGTCCGTTCAGCTGGGGTCCCAGCCGCAGAGATGATTCCTAGAACTCTAAGCTGTTAACCTTCCAGTGTTCCATCCCATCCTGGGAGTAGGTAGCTGTGTATCCAGAGATGTAAACAGTAAGCACTCCTGGGTAGAGGATTGTTGGGAAGCTATGAAGATGATCTTATGCCCTGTACAGACACCGGTCAGTATTTTCTTCTGAAGACATAATACTTGCTGCATGGACTGGAAGCTTCACTGTGTGATCAGAACCCCTACATTTCAAATTGTGTTTGATCCTATGCTGCTGCCCCAACATGGCTGGGGATGTCCAATGAACCGTGGATCGCAGGCTCGGCCCAAGGAACAGAGGCCGTGGCCTTAGATGTTCACTTAAATGCTAGCAAAGTAGTGTGTTCATTGAGTATTTTCAGTGTTTGTCTTAGAAAGACGGGACACTGCCAGTCACCCTTTAACCCCAAGTGGCCCCCAGCTCTGCTCTGCCTTCCTCCAAAGTTGTGCATCTCCATTGGGCTCATCCCGCAGGCCCAGCCAGCACCCGCTGCCTGTTCTCCCACGTGGGGTGCTCTCCAGCCCTCTGTGCACCTGCCCTGTGCTTGGCTCAGCCAGATGCCCCCAGGAGCTCTGGGACTTCTACCTGTGGGGTCAGCCTGAGGCCCCGTGGTCACACAGGCCCCAATTCCAAGAGGGCAGGCCGGTGAGCTTATCGTTTCTGCAGGCCGGCATGATGTTTCTTTTGCAAGATCCAAAAGATCAGGCTGCCAGAAAAACGTGGACAGGCTGAATTTTGGATGATTCAAATTGCTTATATAAGCATGGGCCCCACAAAAAGTACTTGGCCAGGCTCAGAGGAGCACAGGGGTGACTACAATCAGAGAAGTATTAATAAACCTTCTCCCTAAAACTTTCACTCCCTTGAGGCGGCTCTCAGCTGTCATGAGGAGTCATCCGTACGGGTGGTGCAGAGTAGGAGAGCGTGGAGCTGATGGAGTTGACCTTTGTGGGTGCAGCTGGCCATCTTTGGTGGCACATGGTAAGAAGGGAAACAGAGGCAGCAGACTCCATAATCCTTATTGAAAGTGAAGGTCACCTTTGCAAACGCCCATACAGTTCATAGGAAACTCACATACCGTTTCTCCTTTGCTTAATAAAATCTCCTTCCTGATCAGTGCTTCTCAGGAAGCTGATAGACAACAGGCATGGTTTGGTTTCTTGATCAAATTTAGACCTTGAATTCAATAGGGCTTAGATATACACATGACCCATAATATCAGAGAATTCCATCTGTATCAAATTTAGCCCAAAGAGACCAGAGTGATCTAATCAATTTGTTTCTATGGAGGAAGCACTTTTTAAAGACATGTTCCGCGCGTGGGTGGCGGGGGTATATTAGTGCTGGGTTACGTGTAGCTGGGCATCATTTTGCTGGTGGCAAAGAGCAAGCTATCTCTGTCGTTTTGGAGAAGAATTTAAGAGGCATGCCCTCATTGGGTAATCGTCTTGATCTGTGTGATTCTCTGTATCTGTTGGGCAGAGCGAGAGTGACGTTAGATTCAAAGTTTGACTCTTCTGGACATTTTTACTCAGTACAACAGAGTCGCAGTACTTCAGGGCATATGTATTTTCTCGTCTGCGTGGAACATCCTCATCTGCATTTTCTGAGCCAGGAAAAGAAGAAATCAGGTAATGCCGATTCAGTGAATTAAGTGGCCACCCACTCTGTCTGCCCAGCATGTGTGAGGAATCCGGCAAGGTCTTGAAGCTGGAGTCCTTCCTGGAACGCCAGCTCCCCACCCACTTTCTGTTTCTAGAAAGCCTGAGACCCTGAAGACAGACCAGACAAGCTGTCTGTGAACGGGGACTGAGCCTCGGATTGTTTCCTGCTTTGTGTTTGCTTTTCTTTGAACACCATCCTCTGTTTTCATCTTTTCCATGGTAATAAATACACAATCAGTAAATTATGTGGTAGGACAAAGCTCCTATTGAACAAAGAGCAGCCCTGTGCCCCTCCACCCCCTCTCAGGTCTTGCTCTGCAGAGGCTAATATTTTTAATTCTTCCTGCTTTTTTTTTTTTGGCATCTACTTTAATATTTCTCAATAGTGTACTTAAATAGGTATATGCCTTTACTGAGATGTTATCTATTACTTTCCTATCATAATAGGTGGAGATGAACTCTTCTGTATTACTTTCACCCAATTTCACCTTCCACCCCGTGTAGTCATTTTATTGTTGGTTAAAGCATTATATGGTGGTCGCATTGTTGCTGAACGAGAGGTGTAATATTGTGACATTCCCTTTCTGCATACTGTTTCCCCCTGGATTGGTAGTGTTCACATGGCTCCACATTCCACCTGCAGACCAGCCCCCGGGAACCTTCCATCCTCTGAGTACGAATGGACGGGCACTCTGTAAGCGGCTGCATAGCTTCCAGCTAAGGCATCATCTTCACCACCAGCCTGCATGTCTCTTTGCCTTTCTCCTGTGTCCGAAGTAAAATCCAGAATGTTTATGTGGCCATCCTTGATCTCCCTGCTTTTTCAGATCAAATGAATAAGATGAATTAAATCAAAAGGTAATATTTATGATACAAAGACCTCCAACAAAATAAATCTTCCTCCAACAAAAATAAAATCTCTACTCATCTTACCTAGTCTACTTGACGACCATGAACTTGGTCACAAAGAAGTCGGGAGACATTGTGCGCATGAATACAACTCCCAACAAGTCTACACGCTACAGAGAATAGGTGAAATCCTGCAAACACTGGGTACGCTGTACAGATTATGTATACCGATCGTCACAAACACGGTGTCAGTGCTCCTATCCGGTGGTAAGTCACACTTGGACAGGTTTCGCGGTACCCAGTCCGGAGCTCTCTAGCAAAAATGGGACCGGAACTCAGGACTTCTGACTCCAGGTTCGATGTCTGAGCTCCTCTGTCCTGAGTCAGTAGCCAAATGATCATCTGGAACTGAAGCCACGGTCCGCAAGGACATGTAGTAACTCCTTTTAGGCCATTATCTGTGTGTGTTTCAGTTTTACTGAATTTATTCATGACTTTCCTAGTGAACATTACAAAATACCAGCATTTCAGAGAGTAAATTATCAGTTTACTTTTATACTGGTATCAAACCCTGTTTTAAATATTTACTTTATATATATTTTTCAATTTTTTAATTTGAATATAGTTGACACATGACGTTACAGAACTGTAACAAATAATACTAATATTTCTGTGGAACAACAAAAGACCCCAGATGGCCATTATGTGTTATTTAATGTATTACCTTATTGTGCGAAAAAAGGTGACTTATTTCCAGCATGCTTCCCTAGCCCAGGCTTTCTGAACTCATAATGATGAGCCATGGGTTTTTCTCTGACAAACCATCTTTAAAGGAGCGAGGAGTGCCTCCTAGTCCAGGCCACGTGCCCTGTCATGGAAAGACCAACATAAGGGGTGTTTGGGGCCTATTTGTCCTGTAGACACTGCCTCCGTCATCTGGCGGGCAGTCACTGGTGGGTGGTGACGGAGACCGTGGGGAGATTTATAAGCTCATTTCCCAAATGCAGCGTACAGCAAACTGTGTCTACACCACGCTTTGGCTTGGATGGAGGCTTTGGCATTTCTAACACAGATGTTAGACTCGTTTCCAGAAGGCAGAGAGAGAGAGGACTTGGAGAACAGCTTACAGGCAGATAAGTAATTAATCCTAAACCTACCTCTCTCTGTCATCTTGGCAATGAAATTACTATCCTAATACCGTTCTGTAGAGAACTTGCTAACATACCGCTTGGTCCCAGGAGGAGAAATGCCAAAAACATGGAGTCCTCTGACCTCAAGAAGTTGCTCTCCTTTTGACAATGATCATACATAGTGCCTACGATTCTCAGAGTTAAAGTACTCATTGATTTAAAACTAGTGGAGGCATATCTGTCGAGAACAGTCCGGACGGAGCTGCCTAAAAACGCTGCAGCCCAGCACTGCACCGACCTTCCAGAGTCTCCCTTTTGTTTCTTCTGCTTTGCTTTTTTTTGAGACCAGAGCCACCTTGATGACCCTTTGGCTCTAGTTTTCCTTTCTGTCCAGGCCTCGGTATTCTTTGATCCTCACCTAGTACATGGCCTAGGTTTTCCTAGACTCTCGAACCCATGCACCTCACCTTCCCTTTCCCAGGCTGTCCTGGATGCCTGGTAATCTGTGAGTCCTTCCTGGAGGGGGAGACCATCCTGGGATTTACCGAATCTCCACTCCCAGTTCTGTCAGTGAGGAGGCAGGGATGGGTCACAGAGGGCAAGTTCTCAGGGGATGGGGGCCTGAGAGGGGAAACTGAGGGGGCCACGCCCCCAGCACAGGGGGAGGTCCCATTACAGCAGGGCCTCTCCGGGGAGGAGTGGAGGCTCTGAGAGTGGTGCTTGCTCACGGCCAGTCTCAGGCTCGGGAAGCCTAGAATCAGCCAGCGGGCTCCACGACCCCATTTCCATGATCTCTTTAAAAACAGATAAAATGATGTAACTGCCCACAGGAGGTTTCCTATGAACGCCAAAGAGCATGTTTGTACTAACCAGAGGACAGGGCACCTCTGATAAACCCTCTGGAAAGCACTGCACAGCAAACACAGGACCGTCTTCCCTGAGCGGGAACCCGGTGTGCCGTCGAAATCCACACCAGCAGGTCTGTGATGATGGGAACGTGGGTTTTGTGAGCCTCAGACGATGTAGGTGACACCTAGGTCTACCGCTAACTGAAATTCTCGCATTCCTTAGTTTCCCTCTGAGAGAAATGTTTTTATAATAATGGACATGTTCTAGAATTTGAGAGGAAGTAAACAAAAGCAGGAGGTAAAGCCAAACCCTTGAGTTCATGCTTTTGCTTTGGCTTTGGTTATGAATGCTTGGGGTAACGTAAGAGTACAGCATACTTGCAGGGTGCGCGCACCTGTTGAGAGCGCAGAGGCCCGGCTCTGTGAGTTTGGAAAGGGAACGTCTGTCCTCCCATGCGTGACCTCAGGGGATGGAGGCTCAGAAGATCCAAGTCACACATTTTGCTACGGGGAGAGGGAGAGGTAGACTTCTTTGTTGTCTAAGAGAGGGACATTTTACTCAATTTTCTAGACCAAAGGTCAGAGCCCAAGTTGATATAAACCTTCCCAAAGAAGTCATGTGACAGGACAGTTTTCTGTTCCCTTGGTCACCTCTGAGAAATGAACAATAGGGTGTTAGAGAGTATTGGCTGGTCCATGAGGCGAAAGAGAGAACCCAACAGATCTGTCTACATTTCAGATGAGTTAATCTACTCAAGGGACAAAATAATCTGAAAATTTAAGGTATATAATTTTATCTCTAAACATTTATCCTGGGTATATGCAGATATATTCTGGTTATAAATAGATTCTTCAGAAGTTTCCATTTAATTATAAATACATATTTTTTTTGTTCTCCGCCTTTTCTAAAAATACACAGGCGTTATTAACTCTGCTGGAAGCTCAAGGATGATGTGGTGAAGGGCAAAGGGCCTGTCTGGGAGGTAAGAGCCCTGGGTTGGGGGTAGAGTCTCGCTGGTGTGAAGTGGGGGTTTGGTTTAGATCTGAGGTTCCCCAAATATGATCCTCAGTCTGCTTGTGGAGAAGGAGTGTCTGTGGGTGGGCAACAAACCAATCCAAAGATGAACTTGAACTCCTTGGTTCTTTTGGGATGAATGACCTGTGATCCCATAGATACTTATTTTCATATACACTTACGGGTTGCTAAGTGAGTTATTGTAGGCGGTTGAACTCTTGGATACATAGGCTAAGATTAGCAAGCTGCTGCCGTTTACCAAGGGTCCATTATTTCTCCCTGGACCTGGCTCCTGCTGAGCACCAGGCAAAGCCGCGGATCTGAAGCAGGCAGCTGGGAATCCTGTGTCCCTGGGCTTGGAGCTGGTCGTGGTCTTCTGTTGCACTTGTTCTGTTTTTATCTTTGTTTTCTTTTCATTTTTGAATTGCCCTTTAATTATCTTGCCATTTTCGGTTTTGTTCCCTGCCTTAACCAAAGAATCCACAAAAACGTGTTGGAGGTACACATCTGTTCCAAAAATTCTTTTCACTCAGATCTTCCTAAAACTATTTTGTTGTAAGATTTGTGTGCATTGTAGTTCACGTGCCCGTCCTAATGTCCTGATTAGTAGGGCGGAGGTACGCGTGAGATCTGCAGTGTGCTAGTACAGAAAAGCTTTCTTATTTCTGTGAATTCTTCTGTTGGGATTGGGGGTAGTTGGACTGTGGTCGGAGGTGCCGTGAGGAAGGTGGGCCCTGTCCAGCCTCAGCCTGCACTTTCTCCCTCTTGGCTAGGCCTCACCTTCTTGCTCGCTGTCCTCGGAGACAGGAGGAGTCTTCTTCTCTGGGCTCTATGCCCTCCTATCTGCCAGTAGCTTTTTGTGATGTCACTGACCCTTCCGCTTGGACTTCCAAGTGGGAATGGCCCCAAGGTGTCCCATCAGCTTCCCCACCCCCCGCCTGGCTTGGCTGCCTCCCCGAGGCATCACATTCCAAGTGGCCAAGCCGAGCCTCTAGCCAGCACCTGTGGGCTGGCCCCGGTCACGGTCCAGCCTGACAAGCCACCTGCCGGGGCCTGGACCATCCGTGGCGTTCCTTTCCCAGCGTTGGTTGTAGGTACCTTACTTTTTGTGGCGTCTTCTAATTCGAGGCCTTTAGGCTTCGCAGAACTTCTGATTATCTTTGTCTCTATTTGCCTGTCCTGGTCATGTCACTTAAATGGAATCATATAATGCAGCGTCTTGTGTAGATGGCTTCTTTCACTGGGAATCATGTTTCCAAGGTTCGTCCATGTTGTAGCGTGGACCAGAACTTCATTTCTATTTATGGCTGAGTAATATCCTGTTGTTCATCCATTCATCATTTGATGGATATCTGATGGATGTTTTGTCGCTCTGAGAAAGGCTGCTGTGAACAGGTCTGTACAGGTCACTAGAGAACACGACCATGGAGAGTTTAAGGCGCAGTCTGGAGACCCCACGGTCAGGAAGAGGTGTGTGAGACGTGGGCACCAAGAGAAAGTCCCACAGCTTGCCGGGGGTGCACAGGAGCCTCCGTTCTAGAGAAGGGGGATTGTTCAGGCTTGTGACTGGGAAGGCTCAGCATCTACCACTTTATGCAAGCCTTGGCTTGCCTCCTACCCACAGCCGGAAGCCAAAGGTCAGGGTTACGTGAAAAGGAGATTGAATTTTGGCAGTGAGTACCTGCCCTCCCCCAGCACACAGTCTCACTGGGGAGAAGGGCACAGACCCGTTAGAGACACAGGGCTGCCCGTGGGGCACGTCAGGACAGCGTGGACATCCCATTCTTTAGGTGATTCGGGAGGGAAAGGAAGTCCGGAGACCCAGGGGTGGAGAGGTCTTGGTGTGCGAGGCAGGCTGCGAGCTGGTGCTTACAGGAGTGTCCTCTCCAGTGAAGACCCCGTGAGCCACCTGTTGTGCTGTCTTCCTTCTCCACGGCCACTGCGTTAATTCGCTTACTCAGCAAGTGGACGTATTCCGAGGGGGTGCTATCGCCTGGCACCGTGTTAGGTCCTGGTGTTGCCGCAGCCTGATGGGGGCAGGCGTGCGTGCATCATCGTCTGCCTCGTGTACCTGGCTGTCCTAGGCTGTCCCGGGCGGCACCGCACAGAGCTGCGTGTGCGTGGGGGGAACGCGTCACCCACCGGCTTCCCCCAAGACGCACTCATAAACGCCAGTGTCCCAGGTTTATCTTGGTGTCAGCCCCGCCTTCACGTCGGATCATGAACAACCACTCATCAGTGTTCAGGGGGACCGGGAATGGGGGGGGCAGATAAATAAAAAGCAAATCTCATCAAAGGAACCACCCTACTCTCTCTCTCTGTCAAATAAATAAATAAACCTTAAAAAAGAAAAGGGGCGCCTGTGTGGCTCAGTCATTAAGCGTCTGCTCTCAGCTCAGGTCGTGGTCCCAGGGTCCTGGGATCGAGCCCCGCATCAGGTTCCCTGCTCAGCGGGAAGCCTGCTTCTCCCTCTCCTGCTCCCCCTGCTTGTGCTCGCTCTCTCGCTGTGTCTCTCTGTCAAATAAATACATAGATCTTAAAAAAGAAAAGAGAAACCACCCTACATTTCAGAGCCTAGCCGCATGGGAAAACTATTGCTTAGCGAGTGGCATTTTCTGGGACGGGGCTCAAATTAGCGCCAGACTTGTGCGTGCACAGAGCCCAGGTGCCAGGTGAGTTCAGAGCAAAGCTTCGTTCAGACTGGTTTAAGCTGACGTTTCCGTTTCTTAACGTGAGCTTACTTGCTGAGGTAATGCATTTTGCCCAAGGCGGGTGATCCCCACTTGGAAATGAGTTCATATTTTAAACCAGATCTTGAGATCTCAGGAGCTAAACCCTGCATAAGCATTTTGCAGCTTCCAAGAGCAGCTGTTGTGCTGAGGGGTCTCGGTGGCTGCCCACAGCTGTGCGTGCAGGGCGGCTCTCCTGGTGGGGAGGGGTCCGCTAGGTCCCCAGGAAATGCAGACCCTTTCTGGGCTGTGACCCGCAGAGCACAGGGTAGCTGTTTTCACGGGGCTTTACCCGGGCCCTCCGACGTGCGCTCTGCGTTGATACAGCAGGAAAAATCCAGGTTTTTCAGGTACTGTAGTGACTTCCTTTTGCTGAGCAGCACTCCCCGTTCATAAACTGCTCACACACACTGAGGCTCCGTTGCGATGAAATGTGGGGCTCAAAATCCGAGAGCCTGCAGCTACGAGGGCGCAGACTCTGCCCGCGTCGCCCACTTTGTCTGTGAAGCCTGCCGGCTGGTCTCCCAGGGCCGCGAGCGCCGTCCCCTCCAGCAAAGCCTGCCGTGCCTCACCAGGGACAGCTGCTGGGCTCACACCTGTCGGGCCACTCTCCTCCTGATGCTGCTGCCTGGGCTCCTGTCCAACCTCGTTTGGAGCCTTTGTCAGCGAGTCAGTCTGTTTCTTTCTGTTAGACTCAGTTGGGGCAGAGGCAGGTGCTGCAGACAGATGGGAGGCTGCAGGTTAACCCCAGGGAGAGCATCCTCCGAGGAAGGGACGGAGCCCCTGCAGTGGATGCCTTCCCGGCTCAGCGTCCTGAGACTCTGAGACCATGGCAACCCAGATAGAAGGAGAGAAGAGCAGCCCGGAAGGCCTTATTATTTCTGCTCTGGGCAGATACTCGGATCAATAAACGAAACGAGCTGTTTTATCTAGGCCAGCCATCAGACGCAGGGACACAGAGACAGACACATAAACACATTGATCACCCATACAGCCTGCTGGTCGACCCTCCACAGAAAATGGGGAAGAAGGTAAAGAAGAGGCACTGTCGGGGTGCCTGGGTGGCTCAGTCGGTTAAGCGACTGCCTTCGGCTCAGGTCATGATCCTGGAGTCCCGGGATCGAGTCCCGCGTCGGGCTCCCTGCTCGGCAGGGAGTCTGCTTTTCCCTCTGACCCTCCCCCTCTCATGTTCTCTCTCTCTCATATAAATAAATAAAATCTTTAAAAAAAAAAAAAGAAGAGGCACTGTCGTGGTTCTGGGCCGCACTTCTCCTCCTTCAGTCTGAGGAAGGGCCGTCTGCACTGTGATCCGCCCTTCAAGACCCTGGGCAGAGACAGCGATTGAAACCGAAGCTGACGTGTCACCAGCAAACAGCCCGTCTCCAGGCTAAGCGTTGAGGCTCAGCTCTTCCAACAAAGGTGTTTGATGTGGCCTTTGTGCAGGTCTTTAGAGTCAAAAGTCTCCTTAAAAAGATTTTTTTTTAGGGGCTCCTGGGTGGCTCGGTCAATGAAGCGTTTGACTTCGGCTCAGGTCCTGATCTCAGGGTCCTGGAATCGAGCCCCGCGTCGGGCTCCCTGCTTGTCTGGAGTCGGCTTTTCCTTCTCCCTCTGCTGCTCCCGCCCCACCCCCCGCCCCCCGCTCATGCACTCACTCTCTCAAATTAATAAAATGTTTAAAAAATATAAAAAAAATAAGATTTTTAAAAATTTAAGCATAGTTGGCATATAGCATTATATTAGTTTCAGGTGTAGACACAGTAATTTGACAGTTCTATACATTACTCAGTGCTCACCACAGTAAGTGTAGTCACCGTCTGTCACTCTACAGCATTATTACAATATTATTGGCTATATTCCCTATGCTGTCCTTTTCGTTCCTGTGATTGATTTATTTTATACCCGCAAGTTTGTACCTCTTAATCCCTAGACCTAAGAGGGCCATAATGAGCCAGCAGAACAAAGCCTGTCCTTAGCTAGGAGCTCTGTGACAGTTGAGGTCCAAGTAGGGAGGGTTCTAGAACATTGCCAGCCTCACTGTCTACCTTTATAATCCCCCAAAGAGTCCAAGAGTCCTCTCCAAAACCTGTGCCATCTGAAAACCCCCGAAATTTTCTTATTATTCCCATCCTACTCCAAGGGTGTGTGTGTGTGTGTGTGTGTGTGTGTGTGTGTGTGTGAAATTGAAACTAACTATGCGCCCTGATCCCTTAAAATGCAGAGCCTCGAGGATGAAAATTTCTGTCTTGAGCATATCTGACACTGGTGGACTATTTCCTATTTTCCTTGTTAATATCATGAGTGAAACAGGGCAAGCACCATTGTTCTCATTTTACTGATGCCCGCAGTGGGGTACAGAGAGTTATGTGACCCAAAGAGAGCCCAAGGTCCAGTCTCTTTTGGCTTCTGTTTCCCATTAAAAAGGATCTGCCTGCCTCTAACTGAGCCACATCCCAGTGTTTGTAGAAAAACACCGGCCTGTTCCTTCCTTCGTTCATTCCTTCAGGTATTTAACAAGCACTAACTGCGTGCGTGGGCTCTGGAGTATTTTGGAAAAAATGCAAGGAAAGAGTAAATAAATGAATATTTCAACAAGAAAATATCAAGGAGTGATGAGAGCCCTGATGAAATTTTGTACAGCGAGATTGGAAATGATGTCGAGAGAGAAGGACTAGGTGAGCCAGTGTCGTTTGAGCAGACTGCCCTGAGCTGGGTCCAGAACAGTCCAGCCGGACAGCATGGCTCTGGCAGAGTCTCGGGGCGGCCATGGGCAGCACAGATCTGCACATTGGAATACTTGGCCATCCCTCTGGTGCCTGACCTCCTGGCCTTGGGGAGAGTGCATCTCTAACTCTTGGGCCGCAACGTCGGAAGTTTGGAAGTTAGGATGGGCAGTGTGATTGGATCTCCCTCAGCCTGGAGACTCTTGTGGTTGGAGGCTTTCACGGAGGACATTATTTACAAGTGTGTCTTCATCAAGAAATCTATTTTGTTTGTTAAAAATCCATAACGGGAAAGGAACTGTAGCAAAGAGCAGGCTATTTTTGCATTGAACAACACTCACTAGGGGTAAATGGATTTCCTGGTGGATTGTGTGAGAATGAATCTCAGATCCTAACCACTTTAATTTCTTTCTAGAGGAATTTCGGCAAATGGAGTTTGTTTCTTGACCTCATTGGAGTCCTGGTTAATTTATCACAATAACAATAACATCACCAGGGTTTGTGTTTGTAGAACAAAGATTGTTTCTGACTGTGCAAGCATGAGTCAAATGAAAGTGCTCATAACTTGTTTTAAAGGAATGAAGATTCAGAAGAACAAGTCAGGCAGTTCTAAGTGAAATACAGGCACAGGATTTTTGTTTTTCCTGGGTCTCTAAGGAGCCACACGGAGGAAAGAGAGCAGTGGAAGGCAGTTCCTCCAACTGGGACATTTGGGCCACGAGGGTGACTCCAGGGATGAAGTGGATATTTGCTGCTTCATGGAAGGACCTTCCCCCAGCTCACATCCCTAGCCCCTTTCCCTCCACTCTCCGCTTCCTGACGCCCGGCCCTTTGCTGGCCTCTCTGTGCTCACTCTCTCTTCCTCTGCCATCCTTAGCCTCTCTCACCTTCTCCTCAGTCTCCCCCCACCCCCCTTCCCACCCTTCTGTTGTTTTTGCTACTGACCAGCTATGCGACTTGGAGCTAACAGTTGGCTTCTCTAAGCTTCAGTTTGTCTGCCTGTCCCTCTGATGGGGGCAGAGACAGGATCTACATTTGAGTGAAGCCGGCTTCCCCTGGCCTTGGGGCTCACTGGGAATGGCCCGGGGTGAGCTTCGGAGCAGCAGGGCTCTGCCACCCACGGAAGCCCTAAACTGATACTCTGCGTGCCCAGTGCAGATCTAAACGCCGAAACTCCCAGAGTAAATCCTTTTATGGGATGACCTACTGCTCGATTCCCTGGAGATGTGGGCTCTTGCTTAAGATGCCCAATTTCCCACACATGCCTCTCCATCATCCTTCTGGTTGTAGATTATTTTTAAAATATATTTATTTTCTTCTTTCTAGTTCCAATTTTCCTTGGGTGAGAAAGACTCACGACCAAGGGACTTGAATCCCACTGTTTTGTTTTGAAAGCCAGCCTCACCGCCCATTTGCTCCATGACCTGGGACAAATCTCTGACTTTCCCCAAGTTTTAGTCTCTCCACTGGAGAATGGAAGTTGCAAGTGTACCAACCATACATGGCTGGGGAGAGTTAGATGGGCTGACTTATCTGCAGTACGTGTCACGGTTCCTGTTGGGGTAAAAAACACACAACATAAAATCACCGTCTTTACCATTTTCAGTGCACAGTTCAATAATGTTGGGTACACTCTCAGGGCTGTGAAACATTTCTAGTGAGTGGTGCATGCTTACGGTGGAAGGACCTATGATGGAGATTAGTCTCTGGGGTTGATACGTGTTAAGAAAGAGTCTGTCATCACTAGTTAGGCAACCAAGACTAATACACGTTGGCATCTAAGAGTGAGTCTGCCCATGTTCACAGACCTGGCTGGAAATGTTTTGTTTTGTTTAGAATTTTCTTTTATCACCATTTCTTCATTACTGTAAAACTGGCTCTTTGCAGATAAATCAATATCCCCAAGGTTAAATGACATATTTTAGTATATTTCATTGGGAATTTTGGGTCCCTGTAATAAAAGCAAGTTGTTAATTTCCCACTTCTCAAATTCTCTTGGTCCCTTCCTGTCTCATACGCTTTCCCTTCCCCTCCTCTATCCTCCCCTCCCCTCCCCTCCCCTCCCCTCCCTTCCTTTCTCCTCCCCTCCCTGTCTCCTCTCCTCCCCTTCCTACCATTGTTGTTAACTCATTATAACTTCTACCCAATTTCTCGTGTGTATTTTTTTCTTCTCCCTTGTCCCCTTTCCTCTCATCTCCCCTAGAGTCCCTTCTTCATCCCACTGCTTCATCTTTAATTCAGTGAAGTTGAAATTGATGGTGATTTCGCCAGTTGCTTAGAGCTTGATTTTCAGATAAAACCAGTGTTGAGCCCCAGCAGAGCCAAGTGCACAGCTTGGTAGTTGAGGAGAAAAGGGAGCTGGTCTTCGTGGTTCAAGAGTGCTTTTGTCCACATAACTACATCTCTGAGCTTCCTTTTGGCAGAACCAACTATGGGAATAAATTATTCAAGAAAGTTTCAGAGGATTCTTGCTGGCTTCCAACCTCTGAAAGTATAACCAAACATTATGTTTGAGTCATTCATTTGCCTGTGGAAAGACTTCTGGATGAATTGATGTTCAATAGGGCAAAACCGCATTAATTTAATTTTTACTTATTTTTAATATCACGTAATACGGAATTATTTCCCAGTTAAAATGCCTCATGCTTGAATTATTCTTAATATTTAATACTGTCTTGTACACAGAACAGGATATTACTGACCCACCATAGCAGGCAGAATTTGGGCTCCTATGACCTCTGATCCCTCACAGATATGTTACAGTACATGGAAAGGGCATTTTGCAGATGCAGTTAAGGTTAATAACCAGTGGACCTTAAGAGAGGAAGGTTATCTTGGATTATCTCGATGGGCTCCATGTAATCGCATGAACCCTTAAAAGCAAAAGAGGATCCTGCCAACCGAATGAGTTCAGAAGCTCCAGGAAGACCCATGGTCGGCCAACACTGATTCCACCTTGTCAGACCTGAGCAGAGACTCTAGCTGCGCTGCCCCCCACTCTGACCCGTGAAACTATGTAATGATAAATGAGTATGCTTTCAGCTGCCAGGCCTGTGGCAGTCTGTTATAGCAGCCGCGGAGAACTAATACGTTCAGCATTCACTGGCAGGTTCATTTGCTTACGGTTGAGGCCATTCTCTCTCGTAGCAGGTTAGGTTTGTGCTGATCTCACCGCAGATTTTTGCCTCAGCTGCTTCCTGTCCACGGACTGGGTCCTTAGCCAAGGTAAATATATATTCTGTGCCTGTGGAGTTGGTTGAAGTTAACTGACATTTTAGAAATACGTGACATGATGTCTTCTTAGAAAAATTTCCTAACCAAGTGAATTGAGTAAAAATGCATGTTCTGATTCAGTGCTGCTCCCCAAGGCCCATCTGGAAACCAGTTGCATTCCCTGGGGAGTAAGCTAAAAGTGCAGAATTCTGTGGAGCGTTCCGCACTGAGTCCGAATCTCGGTGGACGAGGGTAGAGAATATGCAGTTTTGATGAGGGCTCAGGCAATTCTCTGCTACCAACATTTGAAAACTAATGCTGTACTCCAGTGGCTTCTGAACAGCTGGTTGAGACCCAGTGGATCGGGAAGTCAGTGTAGTGAGACCATCTTTAAAAAATACAGAAATGAATGGAAAAGAAAAGATCATGCTAGAATGCCTTGCAAAGTGGTAAGGATGAGCATGCTTGGTGAGGCTTTGTTTCTGTGTGTGTGTGCGCGCGCGCAAGCACAGAGTCACCCTGTAAAACAGCTACGTATTTGAGAAACACTGTGGTCATCTGATCCTGTGATTCCCAATCCAGTCTTGGACCCTCCAGTTACCTGGGTCCTGTCTACAAATACGTAATGTCTACTCCCCCTGCCTGCCTGCTGTTAACTAATGAGTTAACAGCAATGGTAGGAAGGGGAGGAGAGGAGACAGGGAGGGGAGGGGAAAGGAGGGAGGGGAGGGGAGGAGAGGACAGAGGAAGGGAAGGGAAAGCGTATGACACAGGAAGGGACCAAGAGAACTTGAGAAGTGGGAAATTAACAACTTGCTTTTATTACAGGGACCCAAAATTCCCAATGAAATAACCACACCTAAAGGAACGAGGCAGAAGGAAATAGCATTCTGTAACCCATGACAGATGAGGGCTGCCTTGGGAGGAGTGTTGCTGGCCGTGTGTGGGGATGGGGCTTTGACACATGCAGTAGAGGCTCTCGGGGTCCTTTCATTTGGGGACCTGCTAAACATGTCTGTGGAAAACACTTCCTGTGTTCAGTGGAGTAGAAAATTTCTTCGCGAATTTCCCAGACACACACACACACACACACACTAACTACAGGGAGCTTGTTTGCTGTGGATGGAGAGAAATGGTTGTCTTCCATATGGCATTAAGCTCTCAATTAATGCAGCACAATAATGCCACCTACGTAAAGAACCCCTTCCAAATTAGCTTTAATGGTGAGATACGATCAAGGAGGTGTATATGATGAAAGGTTAACGTGAGATGCTACCTTAAGTGTAGGTTTCAGCGGAAGACAGTAAATAAGCAGCAGTGTCTATGCAGGCTTACAGAAAAGGCAGTAGCAGGAAAGTGCAGTAGGAAGGATGAGACGCAGCTAAGGAAAGGTTCAGTGGATGAGAGCTGCGGACTGTGGGCAGATAGGCCCACGGCCCCTTACCAAGGCACCTGCACTCAAGCAAGCACGGTTTGGATTCATTGGAACACGTTAGGCTGTGACTTTCCCCAGAAAAAGAACATTTTTGCCAGAATCATCTCTGATGCCAATACTTCTGGTTGGTTTTGAGGTGAAAAGCCCTCCCTGTACCCAACTTTGCCTGAGGTGCCGGGCAATGGTGCTAATAACCGGGGTACTTGAGTACTAGGTACAGTACACATAGTGCTTGGTGTTACTGGTAGGCGATACAGAAAATACCGTCTTGGCCATTTGGCCGTGAGAAGGTGAGGCTCAGAGAGCGCAGTTGACACACCTCACATTAACTGTCAGAATTGAGACAGAAGCACGGAGGCCCTGCCTCTGGGCCTGGGGCCTCTCCAGGAAACCAAGGTGCCTGTCACCCCGCAGTCCCACCTCTTCTGCAAACCACAGGCCTTCGAAGAGCCCTGAGGGGTAAACTCAATGCGGGCCCGGGGCCTGAGAGTAAATTTTAAGTCTTGACAATACTTAATCCCTGCAGAAGGTGGAATTTGCACATTTCTGTTCCATGAGCTTTGAAGAACAAAAGGTCATTGCTAATTTGAAGCTAAAACCTTTATATAGACAACATCCTGCAATTACTTAGGGAGGTTAGCATCTCCCATTTGATCAGGAAGGTGAGAAGTCTGTCGAGCAAACTCTGAAAGACCCCAGGCCTCACAGATCACCATGCCTCTTTTAAAGTGCTTTCATGCTGGCCATCACTATTATTATTATTTGCCTTTGGCTTATTATCTTCAGTCCCTGACCACAAAGCCAAAAGCCACAGGAAGGCAGAAGAGTACAATAAATGGGCTTTCTCTACCCATCGCTGGCAGACGTATCCTAGTTTTAATAAGTCATAGACATTTGCAAAAAGGAGCACTCTGGAAAACACTTTAAATGAAGTCTCTGCTTTCGTGCTCTGCAAGAGAGTGAGTAGTAAAAGATATTCTATTGATCACAGAGCTTCAGATACAGATATCTGTATATTTGAAGAAGTCACCAACTACGGCTTTACCCTGAAATGCACAGTTAATATTTATCTAGAATTTTACAATTTAAAAAGATCCCTGCTCATAGATGATCCCTTTCTACTCTGTGACTGCCCCTTTCAGTTTGTCAGGGGTTCCGGATTGGGAGGAAGAGGTTGGAGAACCTTTGGAAGCAACAGAAGAAGAAATCACCCAGACCAGGAAAGGAACAGAAGTTGACATGGCCCTTGGGAGCAGGGGTCCCCGTGCTGCTTCGAAATAAAACCCGAGGCGAGAGGCAAGACCCCAAGGGGAAGGCTGGACGGCGCCCTGGTGGAGGCTGTGTCCCGGTCTTCTTGACCTCCGGCCCCCCGCCCCAGCCTCACCAGATAGTTCTGTGTGTTCAGCTGGCACAGAAGCTTCTGGACTAACCACACCTAAAGGAACGAGGCAGAAGGAAATAGCATTCCGTAACCCATGACAGATGATTAGAAGGCCCCTCCCCTGGGCTTTGGCACCTCATAAACCCACAGGACCTTGGAACAGTCCTGGGGGCTCCCCAGTGGTGGCTGAGATGGAGCTGCCTGCCATCCTGTCAGACAGATCATCGGATGCAAATTCTAGGTGCTCTAGAGAAAATAAGGAAATGGGATATTTTTGCATACCTGAATTTGTAGGCTACATACAGAACAAAGAGTGGACAAAATGAGGGTGCAAGATGGTAGTGCAGTGTGCTTACGTAAACCTTGAGTGAGTGAGGAGGAGAGAGTATGTAAGTGGCCCCTGGAGTCAGACTAGGAAGTGTGAGTCTTGTGATGGTTATTTACATTGGAAGCCATCCTATGAATATTGATATTCTGGAGGTAAACTCTTGACTACCTAAATTTCAGCCCTTATACATGTAAGTGATTGTGATTCACAAATGTTGTCCCTGAAAATCAAATGATAGATTATGTATAATGTTCTATAACCCAGAGGAAACTATAAAGCTTTTGTTAATCCTGACTTCCCTACTCCCCACCACCGGGACGGCACCCTTCATGGTGCCACTTCCTTTCCCCTAAATCAAAACTTTAGTTTTGCTAACAAGGCTTATTTTAAGTTTTAGTCATGCTAGGAATCACTAACGTGCTCTGGGAAGGTGGTTTGATTTGAGATCACTTTCATCTTTTTGAAGTATAAAATCTACAAGCATAGTTGTTAATTTTCTGTGTATCCCCCGTGGTATTTTATACTACTTTGTGATCACTTTGAGTGTATTCACCTAAAACGATTTTAATAAGGCAAAAATTAAGTGAAATTAGTTTCTTTTGTTTATTTAAAAATCAGTATGTCGATATGTTATTTTTGATAAAAATTTAAGCTGAAAATGACATTCCAAGTCTTGGTTTGCCAATAATGTCATAAAGATTTGGGATCTCACAAGAGGATTCTGATTTAAAACATTGAGAAAACCTTTTTATGTAGATACATAAGGAAGTAAAACGTATGTTTACAAATATGGCTTATTAACAAAATATTGGATTTAATGTCAGTTTTTCAAAAACTCTAACAGCTGTCCCTTTCACCCCAAATAATGAGGTCCCTGAATATCCTAATGTTTTAGAAGTAGCCTGGAAGACAAAACTACAAATGACTTGGAAGAGATATGATAAGCATGGCAGAATCTAATCTTTTAAAAAGCATTGCATAATGAAGTGTCGGAAACCTACATTTTCTTACCCATATTTTTCAGTGATTAAAAGTTTTTCTGATGCAAGGTTCTCAGGGTCTGTATCCAGGGTGACAAATTCATCATGTCCACCTTTCCAAAATTATATAAATTCAAGTCCACATTAGTTTTATCTGCCATCAATTAAATATTAATCAGGTTTTCTTGGTCCTCAGCCCACAGGTCTTACTTATAAGACTCTAAAGAGGAAACACTAGGAGCCCTGCCAGTTTGGGCCCCTTGGCTTGGAATATGTGTTCAAAATTCCAATTCCTGTGCTGTGTGTCGCCTAACTCGCAACTTCTCTTAAGTGGCAAGTTGAAGAGACATAAGAGTATCAGCTTGCTCGTCGCCATCTTGACGTGATCAATAGGCTACATAGAGATCTGATGCATTTCGAATCCCAAATACGGGAAAACCCCCCTTCAAAACTGCTTCTGAGAGACCGAATTCCAGTAAACCTTTCAGCTCATAAGATTATGACCATGTCTTTGTCTTGGCTTTCCATGCAGATAAAACAGTGTACTATCTTTCGGGTGGGAAGGGAATGCCACTGTCCAGACGGCCGGTGATGTGGCACAATGGGGGAGGCCCTCTGGTGGCTCTCTGCATGGCCTGCGCTTGTTTCAAGTGAGGCATCACCGTCTGCAGTAGGAACGGCCGAGGTAGCACCAGCCTCTCAGCGACAGCCTGAAATAAAGCCTGGGAGTCCTCTGTCCTGTCCATTTAGCAGTTGAGGAAGAGCCAGGCTCACCCAATCTAGACCTTTCCTTTACACCGATGGCAGAAAAGGTAGAGTTTATTTTGTGAATATATTCAGCGTATCAGGTGCGATAGTGTTGGTTTATAAACACTCATGTGGATCCCTTGCATTTCTGTATGGGCTTAAATTGTGCATTTTGCCATTCTTTTTTTTAAAGATTTTATTTATTTATTTGAGAGAGAGAGAATGAGAGAGAGCACATGAGAGGGGATAGGGTCAGAGGGCAAAGCAGACTCCCCGCCGAGCAGGGAGCCCGACGCGGGACTCGATCCCGGGACTCCAGGATCATGACCTGAGCCGAAGGCAGTCGCTTAACCGACCGAGCCACCCAGGCGCCCGCATTTTGCCATTCTAAAGACATTTATGGTGTTAGGAGTTCATGAACACGTGTCTCTTTTTATTATTTTTTTTATTATGACATGTGCACTCCTTAATCCCCATCATCTGTGTCACTCATCCCCCACCCCATCTCCCCTCTGGTGACCAGCATTGTGGTTCTCTAGAGTTAAGGGTCTGTTTCTTGGTTTGTCTCTTCTGTTTGTTGGTTTGGTTTGTCTCTAAAATTCCACACACGAGTGAAAACATATGGTATTTGTCTTTCTCTGACTTATTTCACTTAGCATTATACTCTCTAGCTCCATCCATGTTGTTGCAAGTGGCAAGATTTCATTCTTTATGCCTGAGTAATAACCCATTGTATATATACCACCACTTCTTCATCCATTCATCTATTGATGGACACTTGGGCTGCTTCCATAATTTGGCTATTGTCAGTAATGCTACTATAAATATAGGGGTGCATGTATCCTTTTGAGTTAGTGTTTTTGTGTTTTTCTGGTAAATACCCAGTAGTGCAATTACTGGATCCTAGGGTAGTTCTATTTTTATTTTTTTCAGGAACCTTCGTACTGTCCTCCACAGGGGCTGCACCAGTTTGCATTCCCACTTGTTGTTTTGTTGTTGATTTTAGCCGTTCTGATGGGTGCGAGGTGGTATCTCATTGTAGTTTTGATTAGCATTTCCCTGATGATGAGTGATGTTGAGCACATCGTTTCATATATCTGTTGGCCCTCTGGATGTCTTCTTTGGAAAAATGTCTGTTCATGTCTTCTGCCATTTTTATTTGGATTATTTGGTTTGTGGGTGTTGAGTTGTATCAGTTCTTTGTATTTTTTGGATACTAACTCTTCATTGGATATGTCACTTGCAAATATCTTCTCCCATTCAGCAGGCAGCCTTTTTAGTTTTGTTGATTATTTCCTTCACTGTGCAGAAACTTTTTATTTGGATGTACTGAACACATGTCTCTTAAGGACCTCTGTGCTCAGCCACACAGCTGTCCATCTGGGCTGTTGAAGTGTGGTCCTGACTAGGTTCAGGAGCATGAACAAGCGGAACTTCTCACTGCAAAAATTGCAAAGTGCCATCACACATCAAAACCTTTCGAAATGCATTTTGGACTGAGTATTGATTGCTTCAGGAGAAGACAAACTAAGGAAATAAATTGACAAGTTGTAACAGCCAGGATGGCCTAGATTATACTCCAGTAACAACTCTAAGACCTCCCAGGCTCAGAGAAGAAAGGGTTATTTCTCACTAATGCCATCTGTCCATCACTGGGCTCCAGGGGGCTTTGGTCTGGACTCCCTCACCCAGTCACCATGTCAGAGGGAGAGATCTTGGAGCATTTGCAATGGTAGGTGCTGATGAGGAAGTGGAAGTTGCTTCCTTCCAGAACTCATTGACCCAGAACTGTCCTATGGCTCCTTCCAGCCACGAGGGACCAGCAATGACCCTCTAACGTGGGTCCAGAGGTAGTGAGCCAACAATATTTGGCAACCAGCACTACTTCCAAACAGTGGATAACCATATGATTTTCGTTGGAAAGACAAGTCATTAGCCGACTTGTAGAAATGAGGCATCCCTGATGTTCTGTGATTGCAGAGAGGCTCCACACCATGTCTCTCAGTGTGCTCTGAGTCAGCAGATTCCCCTGATGATCACCACAGTTGTGCTGGCCCGTGAAGAGAGGACACACAGCCAGCTGCCTAGGGACAAAGCCCAGAGTGAGGGATGTGTAGCCTCACATGCGCTCGCAGCCTGGCCCCTCAGTGACTGTCACACGCCGGCTCTCTGTGCTCCTCCCTCTCTCCCCAGGTCTCCCTTCATCACGTCTCTTCCCCATGGGCCCTAGAGTGCTTTCCTTTCGCACAAAGATACTGTCTTCCTGGTGGTGGCTCTTTGGGAGCAGGAACGTGGGGATGTCGCTGGCTAAGAGGCTGATGGGCCAGTTACTGAATTCACTTTCCAAGCACAGACCTTTAATGCTTGTGTCAGCTTTTTGCCATCTGCCCACTTGAATCCCTAACCTCGAAGCTCTCCTGGCCGTTACCGCTCTTCTCTTCCATTCCTTCTTCCTTCCTCGCCCCTTTCGGTTGAGATAAGCTGGTTTTCTCACGCTCTTTGGTTCATTCATTTTACTTCTGCCTGTAAACCACCTTTCGTCACTTTCATGATACTAAAATATTCTGACAAGAAAATCCCTAAAAGGTCAATATCCATTCACTGCTTCTGTTTGGCCGTCAGTAGATCTCCCAGTGCTAACACATTACAGGGACAAGCAGAAGGTGTGCCTGTGAGCGGAGGTAATTATTTGCATAAGGCTCATCTTGTAAATGGTGTCTGTGAATTATCTAAAAGTGCCCCATCCCCCCTGGTCCACCTCTGTCAAGGTAGAATAATCTCAGAGGAATCGCTCTTCTAGGCTAATGGTGGGAACACGGGAGTGCCGCCCATCAGCCTCCTCTGTGAGGACTCGTGGGCTCCCCACAATGAACTGGGCCCTGAGTCAAGCTCTGAGACGGTGGTGGCCCATCTCCGCCCTTCAAAAGCTCTTGGTCTCAGTGGTGAGTTGGTCTGTTCATGGGGAGAACAAGAGACAATGAAATCACTATGACCATGGGCTGTAATGTCCCAAGCAGATTGCTGCCTGTCTGGCTCTCACTTTTATACCCAGAATCTACCACAGTGCCTGGCATAGAGTTGGGGCTCAAAAAATAGGTTTACAAAGAATCGGTGAACACCAGGACTGTAACAGGAGTGAATGTGATAAACTCCAGGTCTGTCCGTCTGCGCATTACTTTTCTCTGGGAGGGCTGTTGAGATATTTCAGGAGGCAGCTGTAAAATTACTCCTCAGTATGCTGAACACTGCTTCATACTGCTCTGAAATCCCTGCCTACTCTCCTAGCATAAGATTAAGTGCATAATGGCCAAATCTCTCTTCCTCTGAGTAGATGCCACCAAACCTAGCAATCAGCATTTACCTTTGATCAGAAATCATGTATAGACTGCCCTGCCCAGCAATATTCCAGACACACACCTGCCCGTGGTCAGAACCCCAAACAAGAAGCAAGGAAGGACCAGCTCAGGTCAATGGGGACACTCCGTGTTAGGTAGGCTAATCATTTTGAGCTGAGACAAATGTTAGCATCTGTCTTTCTCGGAGCAGAATATGACCTTTGATCTAGCCCACGTGAATAAGAGGCATACAGGGTTGCTTGGAAAACACCCCGTTTTTCACCAGTGAGGCTGCTTGGGAGGCATTCCCCAGTCTTCCTTCTGCCCTACGTCGGTCTGCAGGGGGGCACCCCTGCCCCTTGTGATGCTCAGAGGCTGAGGATGTCCTGTGAAGCAATTGGTTGCTTTGTGCTGAGTGGCGAACTCTGTGGTTGTTGGAAAGCAGCAGTAAGAGCTAGGGAGTGTCTCAGATTGCAAACAACCCTGGGCAGCGGCGGGCAGCTCACCGCCTCCGATCCGCCCGTGGGAGACCCACCGACGTCCTCAACACTGCCCAGGGTATCCTTCTGACTCGCCGCAGGCAGGGATGAACACTTCCAGGCTGCCCGGAGTCAACAGATTAAAACAGTTTTGGAGGGTGAGTAAAAGGACACAATCAACTTACTGGGAAAAAAAAAAAGTTTAATTTCTTAAAAAAAACAACAAAAAACCTAACTTGCCGTGGGATGTGTGTGCCATGAGATAGTTGCATTATTTTACAAAACTCCTGGTGGGAGATTTGACTGTGCATTTTCAATGTCTTGACATAGGTTTAGAATTTCATTTTAACTGATCTGCAGGAGATGCGATGAGCAGCATTGAGTGTTGACTCAGAATACAAGTTTTATAGAAAAGGCGATTTAGCATTTGAGCCGCAGTATGATGGTTAATTATACCTACTGTCACTCAGATATCAACCAGTATCTCCTGATCATAGCCTGTGGGAACAGGGTTGAATGTGATAGCTAATAGATGGAATCCCGAAAAATCAGGCCTGTGTGTGTTTTCTTGCAGACTGTGTGATCTATCAGAAGCTCTAGGTGCCAGAAGCAGAAAAGATAGGAGAATCTCATGCTTTATGTAGTGCACGACAGCATTAGAAGGCACTGAGGCAGTTGTAATCACAACCCACTCAGACGTGTGATCCGCATTGTAGACTATTCCCATAATCCTTGGTAAGGAGAAGATCAGCCCCAAGCCAGCCTAACAGCAGGTGGCTTCTGGATTTTCAACTTTTGGCTCTCTTCACAGAATGATAAAACATCTTTGGAAATCATTGCTTGTTTCCAGTTCTCAGAGTCTGGATTCAGAGCAACAAGTAAAGAATTCTTTTCTGAAGAATTACATGGGATTCAGGGAGATGTGTGTTTATGCTGCATGTTAGTATCAGAGTCAAACCCCCGTGTGTGTTTAGGACCTAGAAAGGAACAAATGACCCAGCAACTGATTTTCAGTGACTCCCTAAAATATCATGCCGAGCTGGAATAAAACCGTGGGTAAGTTTCCATCTTATGGTAACATGATTTGATTTTTGTGTGTGTGTGTGCTAGAATTAGCACCCTGCTCATTAGAAATCGCTTCATTAGATGAATAAATAGCAGGCACTTGAGGCATTTCTGACTCTAGGTAAACTGCTTTTCTTTCTGTATGATCCTCTGAGTAATTTAAGAAGGGCCCGGGGTTATAGATGTGCTTTGTCAGTTACTTAGTGAGTCATGAGATCTTTTTATTTGAACTTGTGATGATCAGATAATGTGAGTTTGAAAATAATGGGAGTAATTTTGAAATTACTTTGTAAGCCAAGATTTACATTCAACTGAGTAGAACCAAAACACTTTCTTCCCAAATGAAAGCATATGTGTAGTATATAAATGGGTATTTCATCTGAGTAAGCAAGGGCATATTAAAGACACTGAAGTGACGAAACTCTAAGGAGCACCATATGCAGCTTGCACAGCCCTGGGCCGAAGGTCTGACAGACTAATCCCAGGTCTGTGTGGGTCCTGGGATTAGTGTCTTGATCCTGGGCAGAATTGCTTACTGCCCTTCACTTCCCATCTGTAGAGTGAATAGTTCCTCCCAGCTCCGAGATTTCATCTGAGCCCCTGGAAAACAGAGATCACTCTGTGCTCCAGATTCACCAAATAATCTGTCTAGATTGTATCTGAAAAAGTCTGATTAAATTTGTTGACCGTCATTGTTTTTAGTTGTTGGAGGGCTCTCAGAATGGTCTTAATGAAATCATCCTCAGACCTGGCTTCCGGCCTCTGACAAGTTCTTTCTGAGTGACGTCAGATGTAATGGATCAGAGTCATGTGTAGATAGATCATGAACGGAGGATACTTTGTATTTTCTCTTTCACAGACTAAGCTTCATTTTAGCCCTTAACCTCGCCACTGATCTAAACATTTGTTACATACAACACCCCAAAGCTTCAGATGAACCCATCCATCAGTAAGCTGTGTCTGGAAGGGCATCCTCTGAGAGAGGAGGTTTGTTCGGATGTGTTGGGGTGCACAGACCCCAAAGTCACAGCACCCAAGGCCCCCGAGATTTCACTGGCCAACAGCACGGTCCAGATAAGGAGGCACATTCTAAATAATCCAAGGGACTCCTTAATTATTTAGGGGTGAGGGATTTAAATGGGTGATGTAGTTACTCTGTAGTTTCGACTTTGAATTATTCATTCGGTTTTTTTATGGTGGTTTTGTGCGAATCACTCCAGACCACTGTTAATAAAACTTTTAAAAATCAGAGACAGATGCAAAACCAGAAAGGATTTAAAAGCCTCTTAATTGAGGAGTGGCTTTGGGGCCTCTCATCAAGGTAGCCAAAGCCGACTGTGGGGTTTGCTCACCTCCGAGTCCATTCGCTGTCGGGGCCCGGCTATGGTGTTCTGTAGCCAGCTTGAGATAATGGGCATAGAACTTCAAAATCTGGACTTTGGAGCCTGGTGTGAGATAAAACTTGAGCATACCACTAATTCGTGCTCATTTAAAACAATGGAGTCTTCCCATGATTTTGGCAGC
This sequence comes from Mirounga leonina, assembly GCF_011800145.1. Classification (NCBI taxonomy): domain Eukaryota; kingdom Metazoa; phylum Chordata; class Mammalia; order Carnivora; family Phocidae; genus Mirounga; species Mirounga leonina. The sequence continues at coordinate 2,515,195 of NW_023270680.1, forward strand.
TTCCATGTATTTATATTGTTTTCCTGGTAGCAAGTAGAAATAAGAGAAGTTCTTTTTTTTTTTCCTTTTCTTTCTTTCTTTCTCTTTCTTTTTTTTTTTACACAAACCCAGGACTGGCCCACCTGCAGTAGTCAGCAGAGTTTTGGGATCTGTGCTTTAGATGGCTTTGCTGTTCACACTGCGTGCCTGCAGTAGCCAAATGACTGACTTCAGTCCAGCTCCTGGGTGCTGAATGATGCCGTTTGATTTGACAGATGTTTGACAACAGAAATTTATGGACTAGAAAAGCTGGTCCCAAGTTTACTGGAGGAAGCAAAATGTTTTTTTTTTTTTTTGGTTTTTTCCTGCCCCCTGGACTTTCTTTTGTTGATTACAGTGACTTGAAACAACCCAAACCTGATTATTTAAGAATACCCGAACTCAAGAAAGTCACTGTGATGTAATAGAGCCAGGAGCAGGATGCATGGTTTTGCCCAGAGGTCACTTTCCTTTCCTTTGTGCCAGTTTTCTCCCCTATAACACTGGGGAGACATGTGTAAGTCACATCAGCTTGATTTTCTATCTGGGTGGTATAATCTTATCTCTCAGAAAGCTTTGTTTAAATGTCAGTGTCCAGGCAAGCCCCCCCCCCCCGACCTCTCCAGTTAAGTCAGTGTCACAGAGGGTGGGCTCACAATATCAATACGTCTTTAAAAGGCTCCCCAGGTTATTCTAGTGGGCTGCCAGAATCAAGAACAATTATACCATCTGAAGGTCCTTTCCGGCTCTAACATTCTATATACTGAGATTCTAATGATTACTTCTCACGGTAAAAGTACTACATAGTTTATATTGTGGTTGTGGTGGTTCTTCTTCCTATTCTGGTCATTTTAAGAGATGAGTAGTCGAAAGTGGTAGAACAAAGGATACCAAGGACTTAACCCCCCAAAGTGGCTTTTCAAGATAAAGACTTTGAATATCCTTGGTGTGGACCCAACATCCAGTGGCCATCTGAATTTTTAATTCCCTGATGGGATATTTTTGGTCCTAAGAACAGTGAACTCTAGTTTCAAGGGTATAAACCCAGTGAAAATAGTACTTTCTCCCAAATATAAGCTCGTCCCTGTTGCTGCTGAGCTCTGAGCAGGTGTTAGGGATACAGAGATGAGTGAGACCCAATCCTTGCTTTCATTCATTTACAGTCTAGGGGAGGTGAGAGAAAAAGAGTGGTTGTATGGTTTGGGGCTACCTAAATCGGATGTTGCTTGGCCAGGCAATTTTCTAGTCTGAGAAACTTTGCTAATGCACACAAAACTAGAAGGAGGACTTACCCCTCCCCATTCATTTTCCCACTTAAAGGTGGTTTTTTGTGGGTGAACGTTTCATTATGCCATCCATGTTTCTTTGGGACACCAAGATGTCTGAGAAGCACACGCCCTTCCGGACCTATGCCCACAGATGCTCTGATGGCACGAAGTGTTTATACTGGTGTTTGACACACACACACATCTGTATCTAAATACACAAAGCTACATTTACACATTTCAGAAGAGAACAAAATACAGTGGGTTATTTCATACGTAATGATGCAAGTTCAAAACCAAAATAAAACACTCACTAACTAACCTTTGATTCTTTTTCTGAGCGTCCAAGGCAGCCTTCATTTCGTGCTACTACCTCTCTCTGTCCCAGGTTTGCCTCAAAACCTAAGCCTCAGTTGAGGTTTCTGCAGGTCTCGGAGAGCAAATGGTCTGGGTGGTTGGGCTCCTGTTGCAGCTTTTCCTCTCCGGAGTTGCATGAAATAGGCAAGCCATTTCCTTTCCGGGAACCTCTGTCTCTTACCCGTTGTCTCTTACCCGTGATGCGATGAGGTTAGACTGGATTTCCGTAGGTCTCCTCTTAATGCCCTGTGATTGCTCCTGACCATCTTCTCCAGCTTGTCAGGAAGTAGGAAAGACCTTTGTAAAGCTCTTGATCCCAAGAGGCAGACAGGATAGCAATTCCTTCTCCTCACTGGAAAATCACAGGACCAGCCTACCAGTGTAGTTTAGTAGAAAAGGCCTTGGCATTGCAGACAAGTGGGAATTTGAATTAGGATTCTCGCACAATCTGTCTGTATCGTGTTAGGCAGGTCTCAGCCTATCCAGACCCAAATTTCCTCCTTGAATTTGGATTCTCCCACAACCTGTCTGTATCATGTTAGGCAGATCTCATCCTATCCGGACCCAAATTTCCTCCTCCGTGAGGCGAAGCAGGTAATATTGCCTTATGGTGGTGTTCGGGGGTGATGATTCAACTTGATAATATGCATACTACGCATCTGTGCACATACGAGCACACAGTAGGATTACTGCTCACTGTTGAGGGAGGCTGAGAGCAGCTATCGGCAAGATGTTTGCTTCTCCAAGCTGGGGTCTCTGCTTAGTGGCTCTGTGATGGGAGGGGCCCCAGGGTTGCTGTGGGGCTTTCTGAGGAAGGAAAATGCTACAGATTAGCCTCCCAAGATAGTGGAGCAAATGACATCATAACATAGGTTGACATCAGCCAGCTAGCCTCCTCCCCTCCTCCTCCCAGTGAGCTGTCCTTGTATTTGAATCTCTGTCTTTGGTCTTCTTTTTATCTTAGTGTGCGTCCTTTCACACAAACCAGGTCAACTGCTTTTCAGCTCTTGGAGGGAAACAAAGGAACAAAATATAATACATTCGAACAATTGTGCATTTTCTGTGTCTCTACGGTTCAAATAACCAGTGACATTTTGCAGGGAGACATTTTGATGTTAGGGAGAACCAGCCACGGCTCTTTATTTGGCCTCGAATGCTGTCCCTTTGGAGAAAGTTTTTCGTTTCTTTTTAACCAACACTCAAAAATTATTAATTTGGCTCTTTATTCATGAACATTAAAAGCTGGAATTTAATAAATATTTTATGATCCTAAAGCTCAAACGCATATCGGATTGATGTTGAGGGATGAAGAGTTGAGGGCAGGGAAAAGGCCTCCTCTTTGCAGAATTGGCAAAATCGATGTAAAGTGGGCTTTCACTCACCTACCGAGGGTGTGACTACCATTGGCTAGAGCAGGATGGTGGAGTGGAGCTTCCTGGAATGCTGGCCTTGCCCTGGGAGGTCTCCAGGTCGGCTAGAGGATCGTACCTCTCGCTCCCTTCCCAGGTGAGCATGCCTGCGGGCCAGGGGAGGAAGCTGGAGTGGATGGTAGCACCATCAGTTCATCCAGGGATGCCAAGCCTTCAAAGAAACACAGCAGCTCTTCCTTCTCGGAAGGTGAGGGGTTCCTGGGCTGGAATGGGTTTTTGAAAATCCGATGTCAGGCTTGGAATAAGCAGGCGAGTCCTTCTGTCTTCTCTTCACTGCCAGCAAAGACAGGGCTTAAGTACACACTTCACACCGTGTAATTTTTTCTGCAAATATGTTCAGGAACTTAACTACAGTGTTGGTTTTATTTAAAGATTTTTTTTTTCCCTACCCCTAGTGAACCAGAACAGATTATTTGGGTTTGCTATCGATTAAACAGATGGATGGACCTTTCTGTTGGGCTAAAAGAACGGAACTAGGATAAATAGGGCTGTTTTTTTTTTCCAAAGGTCTAAAAAGCACATGAATTCACCTTGTGTGCTGGCAAGAATTGTTACTTCTTAAAGAAAAAAGAACACCGAGGAGATTTTTCATGGGGTGGTCTTCAAAGAACTGTTCCTCACCAACAAAATCTTTAAGAAGACTACATTTCCTTGTCCTCATGTTGGAACCAAGAAAGTTTCTATAATCAGGCACTTTAAAAGAAAATGTGCTGAATATTTTATAAGGGGAAACATTCATATATGAGCTATAAATTCTCAGATGACAACCAAAGAGCAACTGATAGGGTTGTAGAGAAGCCCAGTGAACAAACTTGCAAACTGGGGAGTCTGTTGATATTTTAACATCAGCAGAGTGATTGGAGATTCTGTGCTTTGATTGTGGATGTCATTTTCTGCAAATGTTGCCTGGACCAAGTCACTGGAAAAACGAGTACGTGAAATAGAAAGATACGTGAACATTACAATTTAAACATGGTATTGACATCTTAATGAAGAAAAAGTGGATGATTATCCTTGACAGTGCGTATGTAGAGAACCTCCTTTGCAGGCAGATGGATTTTTTAGGGTAACGAGTGGTCAGCTGCCCTATCTGTAAAATAGTGATAAGATTACTTATCCTCTGAGATTTTGTGAGAAATAAGTGAGATCACAAATGTAATGTGCAAGCACAGGCCTTTCACTCTACTCTTTCCTTTTTCTGTGGACCCTAGCCCATAATTAATCATTAGCTACAGCATGTAGACTATGGGTGTGTGTGCTAAGTAAATAACCATCGAATGGTGGAATAGATAGATAGATAGATAGATAGATAGATAGATAGGTGGATGGATGGGTGGATGGATGGATGGATAGATGGGTGGGTGTGTGGGTGGCTGAATGGGTGGATGGATGAGTAGATGGGTGGGTGGGTGGGTGGATGGGTGGTTTGGTGGATGGGCGGGTTGGTGGATGGGTGGATGGACAGGTAGATGGGTGGGTAGATGGATGAAGCTAGCTGAAATCCAGTTTATTGTATACATTAAAATTTATGATTGCATATGAATCACTTAAGAATTCATCAAGTTTATTTTTAATCAGTTGCATGTACTTCAGCCTCATTGCTGATATTAACATTACCATATTATCTAAAAATATCAGAAAAGATTTCCTTTCCTCTGTTGTTTCTGTTCTTGCCTGGCCCTCTTTAGGAATATATATATTTTTCCTCTTTAGGAATATTAACATCATTAGGTAGTTTGGCTATTAGCCATTATATGTAGACATTATATATGCAGTGTTTGTTATTCACCTTTGAATTTAAGATAGCTCTTTGATTTAGGAAGCTGAGTATGTCTGCTCTACAATTTATCAGTTAGGAAAAGAAGGCAGGAAAAAAAAAAAAAGCAAGGACTTAACCTTAACCTTTTAGGGGACAGATGCTGGTAGATTTCTGTCCCTTAATGTTTGAGTGTCTCCCTCCTGTCTTTAGCTGCAGGAATGCTGAGAGTGAGGTAAAGAGGATTTTGAGGAGCCCTGTAGGTCATGATGCCTTGTCTGCAAAGATTTTAAAAACAAAGTCTCCAGCTGAGTGGGAAGTTATCATTGAATTTCTTTTTAACATTGAACTTCTGGGGTTTTTTTGCAGTTATAGAACTTGTTGATACATCAACTATTCCTTACTAAAACTCTGATTTCCTATTTGATGAGCTCACCAATGAATAACAAGCTTCTCCCATCTCTAAAGTCCCCCAAATTTGATCCCTCAAAAGCTAGCTCATACTTTCCTACTACTTAACCGATGTTTCATTTCCCAACTGTTTCTCAGTACCAGGCATCCAGAACATTCAGACAGAGGCATGAAGAAGACCCTGGCTGGACTTGCATTTGGCACAGGAATTTAGCACAAAAAAGTGGGGTACCGTGTGTAAGGTGCCAGATAGAGAGAGGGATAAAGTGCTCTCGAAATACCCAAACAGGACAATTCATGTTGTGTGGAAGGCAGGGAGCTTGGAGGAAGATCACCAAGAGGAGATACTTCAATTAGATGCTTAAAAATAAGTCAAAAAAAAAAAAAAAAAATCCCTGAATGGACCAAATGGAGTCCAAGTAGAGAAAACGGTGTGATTCAAGGCATCAAAACAAAATTTTATAGAGTCTTATGCAAACAAGCATATTGCACTCCAGCTAGTGAGGTAGGTGTTTAAGGTGGAGAGTTGGAGTTGGGGTTTAGGGGTGCCTGGAATGGCCTGAGGCCAGGTGGTAGGCACATCCATGTCAGTGAGCACGAGGAATTTGAGAGCTGTTGAGTGCATGAACCATTTCTAGTTGTAAACTTGGAAGTTCCTGCGTGTCCCCTTGACGGTTCAGTAAATCATAACACTTGCAGATAATTATTCCTATATATACATATACTTAGGTGAACAAACTGAAGGTTCTTAGGCATTTTTACCTTCTGTTGCCGTGGAGGAGCTAACAGAGGATGCATATGGGTTGCAGGGAGTCCTTGTGCATGGCTATTTACATGAAATTTCAATACCAGATTGAAAATGATGGAATGATTTTGCCATAAATAAAACATACATTATACTTTCAGGTTCTCTTCAGGGTCTGTTATTGAGCATTACCTGTTTGGGCAGACATGTGCGAGGAATCTTGGGGGCAATGATAGAACCAGGAAGAAACAGCATTCGTATGTGCAATAAATAGATGCCCATTTTACATACCAGTTAGTATATATTTGTTGTTCGACATTTTATACTCTTGTATTCTTCCTGGAGAAGCAAGGGTTGGATATTTGTTGGAGCAAAACTGATACAGAGTGGCTAAGTTTTGATTAAAGCCTTAAATGGTGGGTAAAGTTTTGATAAACAGAAACTTGGTTGAGGGGATATGAGGAATCAGGTCAAATGGAGGGACACAGCCCAGAGAGCGTATGTCTCGAAATGGTCTGGCTGAAGCAGAGGCTGCGTGTTATGTGTCGGCAAGAACGGTGAATAAGTTTGAAGTGTGGGGTTACGACAGGAGTTTGGGAGGTCTTAAACCCTGTGTTCTCACTGCTGGTCTCACACATTTGATGTCTCCCATGGGAGACAATCCCCACAGAGGAAGAGTCCTCCATGAACGGAGAAACCAGGATCTGCGAAGGAAGGGGAAGAGAGATGTTACCAGAGTTAATATGCTCAAGTTCAAGCAGAAATACCAAAGTCAAAGGGAAATAAATGATCCATCTCTGCCTCCTAGGCAGGGTAGGACAATTCAGGCATTCCCGTGTGCGGGCACCTCAGAGCTTTGGATGGGCCTCGAGAGCCAGAGAAGCTTAAAGCCTCAGTCTTCCTGCCTCTGAAGCACAATGGTGTAAATATATAAAATAGCTTTTTTTTTTTTTCTGAAGGAAGACCTTGTGGCCAGTTTGAGTTAGCTCTGATGGCATCTGGGAAAAAGGATTACTCATCAGAGAAGCTGCTTAACCCCGGAGAAAAACTGTCTGTATTCCTAAGATACTGCTCACTTTGATAAGATTTTATTTTTTTTTCTTAAATGTTTGTCACTGCGGAACATAGAAATCCATCCCATTTCCAGGTGCTATGGTGCTGGTGTTTGAAAAACCAGTATGTTGTGCAGAAGCTTTTTATCTTGATGAAGTCCCAATAGTTCATTCTTGCTTTTGTTTCTCTTTCCTTTGGAAACGTGTCTAGCAAGAAGTTGCAGCAGCCAAGGTCAAAGAGGTTGCTGCCTGTGTTCTCCTCTAGGATGTTGATGGATTCCGGTCTCACATTTAGGTCCTTCATCCATTTTGAGTCTATTTTTGTGTATGGTGTAAGGAAATGGTCCAGTTTCATCCTTCTGCATGTGGCTGTCCAATTTTCCCAAACCACTTGTTGAAGAGACTGTCTTTTTTCCATCGGATATTCTTTCCTGTTTTGTGGAAGATTATTAGTTGACCATAGAATTAAGGGTCCATTTCTGGGTTCTCTGTTCTGTTCCACTGATCTATGTGTCTGTTTTTGTGCCAGTACCAGACTGTCTTGATGATGACAGCTTTGTAATAGAGGCTGAAGTCGTAATTGTGATGCCACCAGCTTTGGTTTTCTTTTTCAACATTCCTTTAGCTATTTGGGGTCTTTTCTGGTTCCATACAAATTTTAGGATTGTTTGTTCCAGTTCTGTGAAAAATGCTGGTGTTATTTTGAGAGGGATTGGTTTGGATGTGTAGATTGTTTTGGGTATTATACACATTTTAACAATATTTGTTCTTCCAATCCATGAGCATGGAATGTTTTTCCATTTCTTTTGTCAGTTTCTTTCTTTTTTTTTCCTTTCCCAATTTCTTTCATAAGTGTTCTATTGTTTTTAGGGTACAGGTCTTTTACCTCTTTGGTTAGGTTTATTCCTAGGTATCTTATGGTTTTCAGTTCAATTGTAAATGAGATTGATTCCTTGATTTCTCCCTGCTGCTTCATTATTGGTGTGTGTGTGTGTGTATGCATGCGCGTGCGTGCATGTGTGTGTGTGTGTCAGAATATTACTCAGCCATCAAAAAAGAATGAGGGGCGCCTGGGTGGCTCAGTCGTTAAGCGTCTGCCTTCGACTTGGGTCATGATCTGAGGGTCCTGGGATCAAGCCCCGCGTAGGACTCTCCACTCACAGACAAGTCTGCTTCTCCCTCTCCCTCTGTGATCTCTCTCGCTTTCACTCTCCCTCGAATGAATAAATAAAATCTTTTTTTAAAGAAAGAATGAAATCTTGCCATTTGCCATGATGTGGATGGAACTAGAGGGTATTATGCCAAGCAAAATAAGTCAGTCAGAGAATGACAAATACCGTATGATTTCACTTATATGTAGAATTTAAGAAACAAAACAGATGAACATAGGGGAAGGGAAGGAAAAATTTTAAAAAAGATAAAAACAGAGAGAGACAAACCATAAGAGACGTAACTCTAGAGAACAAACTGAGGGTTGCTGGAGGGGACGTGAGTGGGGGGATGGGGCAACTGGGTGATGGACATTAAGGAGGGCACTTGAAGGAATGAGCACTGAGTTGTTATATGCAACTGATGAGTCACTAAACTCTACCCTTGAAACTAGTACATTATATGTTAACTAACTTGAATTTAAATAAAATTAAAAAAAAAAGAAAAACCAGTATGTCATTTCCTCCTGATAAAGGCAACTTGTATATATTTGTAGGTACAAGTTAAAGACACATGGAAATCAGGGTGTCAGGACAGTACCACCAGAGGGTGAAATAAAAGGGGAGATTATCAGAAAAATCAAGATTAAAAGATATGGATCATATGTATAGAATTCTAATTATCTTTTTGAACAGCTAAATGATGTCTGGGGCAGATAAATGACTTACAACAAACTACCCATATTTAAAGTATACAATTTGATAAGCTTTGGCATATGTATATATCCAGAAACCAGCCCCATGATTGAGATAATGAATGCATCATGGTTCCTAACAGTTTCCTTGTGCCCCTCACTCTGGGGCCTGCCCCAGGAAGCCAGCAATCACCCCTCCGCCACCATGGGTTAGCATGCCTTTCCTAGAACTGTATACACATGGGATCAAGGAGTGTGCATTCTTTTATAATCAAGTATCTTTCCTTTGTCCTCCTAATGGAGGTGTAGAGATACTATATTATGGTTTTGTTTCCATGTCCCTAATGAGGAATGTTGTTGAAAACCTTTTCATGGACTTACTTGTCATCTGTGTATCTGCTTTGAAGAAGTGTCTGTTCAGATCTATAGTCCATTCTATAATTGAGGTTTTGTTTTGTTTTCTTATTATTGAATTTCAAGAGTTCTTTATATATTCTGGATACAGAGCCTTTGGCTGATAGGTGATTGGCACATATTTTCTCCCAGATTGTAGCTTTTCTATTCATTCCCTTCTGATAAAAGGTTTTTATCTTGATGCCATCCAGTTTACCAGTTGGTTCTCCAAGGGATCCTGCTTTTGGGGACATATTTAAGAAGTCTTTGTCTAATATAAGGTCACAAAGATTTTCTCCTGTCTTTCTTCTAGAAGTCTTATATGTTTAGGTTTTATGTTTAGACCTTACAGTCATTTTGAGATAGTTTTTGTATGTCATATGAAGTATGGATTAAAGTTCTTTTTTTTTTTTGCATATGGATACCCAGTGTTCCAATACCATTTCTTAAAACAACTACCTTTCTCCACAAAATATGGTAACAATAGCATATTTGGTATAAAAACTTCCAGAGTCACACTTCCCTTCCTTCTTTCCTTCCTTCCTTCCTTCCTTCCTTCCAAGAGCATGGGGGGAAGGGCAGAGAAAGGGGGGAGCGAGAATCTCTTTTTTTTTTTACTTTTATTAAGTTATGTTAGTCACCATACAGTACTCATTAGTTCTTGATATAGTGTCCCATGATTCATTGTTTGCGTATAACACCCAGTGCTCCATGCAGTACGTGCCCTCCTTAATACCCATCACCGGGCTAACCCATCCCCGTCCCCCCTCCCCTCTGAAACCCTCAGTCTACTTCTCTAAGTCCATAGTCTTTCATGGTTCATCTCCCCCTCCGATTTCCACCCCCTTCATTTTTCCCTTCCTTCTCCTAATGTCCTCCATGCTATTCCTTATGTTCCACAAATAAGTGAAATCATATGATAATTGGCTTTCTCTGCTTGACTTATTTCACTTAGCATAATCTTCTCCAGTCCCATCCATGTTGATGTAAAAGTTGGGTATTCATCCTTTCTGATGGCTGAGTAATATCCCATTGTATATATGGACCACATCTTCTTTATCCATTCATCTGTTGAAGGGCATCTCAGCTCCTTCTACAGTTTGGCTATTGTGGACATTGCTGCTATGAACAATAAACAAAACAAAGAGGCAACCCCACAGAATGGGAGAAGATATTTGCAAATGATACTACAGATAAAGTGCTGGTATCCAATATCTGTAAAGAAATTCTCAAACTCAACACCCAAAAAACAATAATCAAGTCAAAAAATGGGCAGAAGACGTGAACAGACACTTCTTCAAAGAAGACATACGAATGGCTAACAGACACATGAAAAAATGTTCAACATCATTAGCCATCAGGGAAAGACAAAACTACAATGAGATACCACCTTACACCCGTTAGAATAGCAAAAATTGACAAGGCAGCAAACAATAAATGTTGGTGAGGATGTGGAGAAAGGGGAGCCCTCTTATACTGTTGGTAGGAATGCAAGTTGGTATAGCCACTTTGAAAAACAGTGGGAGGTGCCTCAAAAAATTAAAAATAGAGCTACCCTACGACCCAGTAGTTGCACTACTAGGTATTTAATACAAAGGATACAAAAATGGTGATTCGAAGGGACGCCTGCACCCCGGTGTTCAGAGTCACACTTCCGACGTACATGAGGAGTGTTCAGTTACAAGTTCAATAGCGCCATGAACCTGACTGGAGGAGAATGGGAACCCGCCGTCCACCACCAGACTCCTGGGAACAACGTCAGAGCATAGCCAGACACTGTCAGTCTCCCTGAGTTTTACTCTTCACATTGTGAGCATAATGCCCACCTGGACTGCTTTGGGAAGGCCATGAAAGCATACGAGTAAATGTAGATGAAGACAGCACTCAGAGACATGACCACACGACGTTCACCCACGTGCTGGGTACTTAGGGCTGCCGTGACCTCCCTGTCTCTAATCTCTGCAACTCATTGTCCACCTCGCTGCTAGGTGGTATCTCCAAAAGATGAATCCTGTTATGTCACTCCTTTTTTATTTATTAGAAACCTCCAAGTGGCCCCAGTTCTTTGGAATCCTAGAGGCCGCCAGCACATCTCCGGGATTCACTAGGACACTGTGCCGCGACCTGGCTTCTCCTCGCTGCTTCTGAGGGCCATGTTCCCTGGGTGGAATGTTCCCTTGTCTGTTGAGCAGCAGCTCCTCACATTTCAGGGCCCTTCCCAGCACTGTCTTTCCCTCCCTCCTGACCTTGTGCCACCAGCTCTGTTTCCCTGGTTGTCACACCAGACCCAGCCAGCTGGCCTTCCCTGCAGGGCTGTGACAGGGGCCTGTTCACTCTGAGATCCGCCAGAGCTGGCGGACAGTCTCACTCAGAATGGGAACTCACAGACGATCACTGACTGAAGGACTAAAGGAAGTGAGTGAATTGTTGTGTTATTCATACACATCAGAATTTCTTGGAGTGCCTTTATCTCTCTGCAGAGTGTTGGTTTTTGAAGATGATTACCTTTCAACTGGGGAGAGTATCACCTTGCTTGCTTTCCAGGAGCACCTGGGCTCCATGGCCAAGAACCAAGTCCCCCCAGAGCCTTGACTTAGATTAATCTGAAAACATGGCTTTCCTCATGGCCCAGCCATCAGGAAGCTTCCGATGCCTTCACTCTTTCCTGATAAAGCCGGACTCCTCTGACAGTGGGCCCCCAACCCCCTCCCACTTAATCTACTCTTCCTCATCGTGCACTATTTCTCTCCATTAAATTTCAGCTCTCTCCTCAAATAGTCCTACCAGTTTCCACCTCCATGACTTTTTGCCTGGGAATTCCCTAGGATTCAAGTAAAATCTGCTTTTTCCTCTTCCATCTTGGGAGAAATAAGAAAATCCACAAGGAATAACCAGACCGTAACTCCCTTTTGGACCAGAAGCCCACATGTACCTTTGTGTGCCGCCTCTCCCCACCGTAGACCCCCATCTCAGCCCCAGCTCAGTCTGGAACAGCAGAGACAGGTGCATTGGGAACAACGAAAGAAAAGGCCTCCTCCTCCTGACTGGTACTCAGGTGGAGCCCCCCTCTCAGAATTCCTCAGCAGTGGAGGACGGTCCTCACTGCACTGGTGAAAGCAAGAGGTAGCCCAGCTGGGGGGAAATGAAGCATTCCCTGAAATCTGCCTCTTACTCTCTACTTCCGGCTCTGTGATGTCATGACAAAGGACGGTTGGAGGCGGTACCTGCTGACCCCATTCAGTCAGCTTTATCTATTGACGGTGAAGCACTCTAATGAAGCCCTTTTGACATATCAATATTTCCATGCCAAGATGCCCATTTGTTCTGAATAAGAATCAGTAATGTTCAATTAATATAGATTATGCCACCAAGCAGTTAATTTAGAATGTCATTGCTTTGAGTTCATATCTTGACCTGAGCCTAATAACATTCACCTAGGTGGCCACACCACCAGGACGGAGAAGGGAAGAGAAGCTGGTCTCTCCACCTCTCAGACCTAGAATTTCCTTCCAACAGAAGCAGCACGTCCAACATACGGCCCCCTCCCCAGAAGCATAACAGAGGTGAATCACTCTTTCGGATGACATCGTTGGCACCCTGGGCAGGAAGCAAAGCCATTTTGGGTATTATAGATAGACTCAGGGCTCACTACTGAGGGCTTGGCATATGCACCAGACAGGACATCTGGAGGTGATCGAACTTTGAACCATCCGAGAGCATGGAGCCCCGATATGATACATGTCACGCCTGTGTGTCTATAATGCAGTGATATTCTTTTGAGCTCTTTCCTTTCCTTATATACAGACATGGTTGTTTTGTGGCTTAATGTCATCTTTTGCCTGTTCTCTCTCACTTGTGAAGAGGATGGGAGAGTGGGTAAATGGGTCCTTAGTGTAATTTTCACTTCTTATATTTTAAAATTACTCCAGCAGTCTAAACATTATGCAGCGGATGGTCTGACAAAGATAAGCATCCATCCAGATCATCACAGATCTTACCTAGATCATCTGTAGGTATGCAAATGTCAGGTGCATTCATGTATTAGTCAGGGAGCTCCAGGGGAAAAGCACTAATATGAGGTAGATCCATACAGAGACTTACTTACTATAAGGAATTAGATTGTCATGTCAGAGTCCCAAGATCTGATCAGCAGGTGAGTTGGAGGGCTGTGTCATTCCAGTCTGAGGCCAGAAACCTGAGAACCAGCAGCACAGTGTAAGTTCCAGTCCAAAGGTTTGCAGGCTGGAGACCCAGGAAGAGCTGATGTTTCCATTCAAGTCCAAAGGCAGGAAGAGACCAATGTCCCGGCTCAAAGCGGTCAGGCAGGGGAAGTTCCCTCGTATTTGTGGGAGGATCATCCTTTCTGTTCTATTCGGACTTTCAACTGATTGGATGAGGCCCACCCACATTAGAGCAATATGATTTACTCAGTTTATTGATTCAAATATTTATCCCATCCAAAGACACCATCCCAGAAACACCCAGAATAGTGTTTGGCCAAATATCTGGGGACCCCCTAACATAGTTAACACATATAATTGATCATCACAGTACATATGGGCAGCAGAGGAGTCCCAAGTCCGTTTTCCTTCGCTTTGTTTTGTGACTTGACCATCACCCTCCAAGCTCAGGAATGAGTCTCGGCATTAGACGAGGGCCTGATGAGCATGCAAGGAGCTGGTAAGGCCTGGAATTTATTTTATTTTCCTTGTCTTGAATCCACAGCGCCCTTGCCTGAGTTTCCCCGATAAATCCCGTGAGGAACATGGCCTCATTTTCTCTTGGTCATCATTATGATCCCTCCCCAAATCCTTGTCGTGCTCTGCTACTCACCTGCACCATTGATTTACGGATGAAATTTTTTGTGGGATTTGCCCAAATGTGAGGAGGCCTGTCTGGGAACGCCAGCTGGTGATCATCTGAAGTTTCTGGTGCTGCCAACTCCTGAGTCAGGACCTCAACTCCCCTCCGCCTTAGTCCCTCCCTCCCCCACCAAGTTTGGAATCTCCTGCAGGAGCATTTAGAGAGGGCTTGCTGGTTATTGTAGGCTTTTTTAGCCAAAAGACCTGTACTGGGACAGGTGTAGATTTATTCTCTCGGTATCTGTGTCACTGCTGTGTTATTCTTGTCCTTTGTCAGTAGGTGCTACCAGGAAAATAGAGATGAATATTTATGTTATTTCGTTAGTTCCCCCCCTCCCAATACATTAATTTACTTGGTTCCCATTATCCTCTGTTAACTAGGTAGGACTCATTTTTTTGAACGAACAATTGATTTTAGACAAAGCTAACTGGTAGCTGAGTTAGACTTCACACATTTTCTCCACTTATTTACCCATCCATTCGTTACTTATGAACAATTTGGGTGTGAGTCTAGCACTGTGTTAATGATAGAAAAACTGATCTGATGGCCTCTCTGCCCTCAGTGGCTTCTTTTGAGAAATTCGTCTGAGTGCAGAGCCCCTTCTGTAACACAGGGCACTCTGCAGGCTGGGGGGCTGGGCGCAGTCCCCTCTGACGCGACACCCGGGGCACCAGGCAGGGGCTTTTCACTTACCCTTACTGCCCACACACTAGAGAGTCTGGTGTAATCATTCCAGGGTGTGGCCTGGGCTTTGGGAGTTTTGAAAGTCCCCAGTGGTTCTGATGGGCAGCGAGAGTGAACGCGCCTGGAGAGGAGGTTGGAGGACATCTGGGTCTTCAAGAACCACTTGAGCCACAGAGAGGAATGTCTGAGCACCCTTTGCTAATACAGACGCTAAAGGTCAGTAGCCAAGACTGGTGAGGTCATTCTGGGGCGTTGTCGTCTCAGGAGATTTCAAAAACAGGTACCCGGGGCACCTGGGTGGCTCAGTCGTTAAGCGTCTGCCTTCGGCTCAGGTCATGATCACAGGGTCCTGGGATCGAGCCCCGCACTGGGCTCCCTGCTCCACGGGAAGCCTGCTTCTCCCTCTCCCACTCCCCCTGCTTGTGTTCCCTCTCTCGCTGTGTCTCTCTCTGTCAAATAAATAAATAAAATCTTTAAAAAAAAAACAAAACAGGTACAACCTTAGTGATTTCTGTCCAGGGAGAACTCTTAAGAGAAAGCCATTTGCTCTCATGAATTAGGTTGCAAATGGTGTATGTTTTTTTCTCCTGAGTTTTCTTTGGAGGAATGGTGAGAGATTAAAAGTCCACCAAAATGGTGCTGTTACCATTTTAGTACCTGGGAAATGCTGGGTTGCAAAGGGTTTCACATGTAGAATGTTAGTCCTGTCTTGACAGCATCTGTGAAGCTCTGCATTAAAAATACTGTCCAAGGAAGCAAACCTTCCTAATCTCCTTTAGATGGTCCTCGGTATAAAATATTTGCAGCAATCTTCTTAGAATTGGCTTCCATTTTTTAAAAAAATGTATGACTTTCCCTTCCCCCAACAAAGGGCAGCCCATTACGTTATTGAAAGAAATGCGGGGTGTGGCTCAGCAGTTCTAGCTGGATGCTCTGATATTACTGAACTTTCATAATCAACAGGAGAAAGAAAAACTTCAGTTATAGCTGCAGGTGATAGGGGAAAGGATTTTCATTTTTTAAATGGATTTTTCTAGGTACTTGGAGTTAGTCGAATTGTGGTTAGGGCCTCATCCACAGTTAGATTCTGAAAACCCTTCAGGCTCTTTTCTGGGACGCTCATAAATAGGAAGGCGCTGGGACGGCAGATTGAAATGGGGAACGTCGTGGCTGGCTCCATGCAATGAGTATTAATCATCCCTGTCCTCTCTAGACTATGCGTAAGATAGGACTAGAGATGGATCAACAGTGGAGGATGACTTCCGAAGAGTAATTAGTAAATCCACGTGTCATGATTCTGTTGAACCAGAAAAGCATAAACTACGTAACTGGGACTGCATGCCCTTGAAAAGAGCTTTTAAAACAAGAAAAAGGGGCGCCTGGGTGGCTCAGTCGGTGAAGCGTCTGCCTTCGGCTCAGGTCATGATCTCAGGGTCCCGGGATCGAGCCCCGCATCGGGCTCCCTGCTCAGCAGAGAGTCTGCTTCTCCCTCTCCTTCTGCATCTCCCCTACCTCATGCTTTCTCATGCTCTCTCAGATAAATAAATAAAACCTTTTTTAAAAAAATAAATAAATAAAACAAGAAAAAAATCTAAATTCACTTCCCAGGGTCATCTCTTAGCTTTGAGGCTAAAACTGATGACTTAAATTTCCTGCGTCTGTTTTTGTTTCAACAGTTATCTTCGTTGTTACATCACGGAGTTGCTGTACGGATTAAAGGCAACCTGGCTCAAACACCTGCTAGATCCCCCCTTTTTTTTGACTCGGCACCTTGTCTTTCAGCGTGGTCAGTATCGCCTGAAAGGGGAGGCTAGGACTAATTCTCCTGGCGCGGGTTTGGGGGCACTGAATACGCTAAGGCTTTGATGTGCTTGGCGATTACAGAGCAGGGGTGCCAGGCCCACACACGGCGCAGACACCTGCCCGCGCGCCCGTGATCGGCTGCTGGGCGGGGGCTCCCGCTCCCGGGCGTCTGCCATCCTTGCGGGCGGCCTGATCTTGGACCCAGCTGCCCGAGCGGGGAGAACCGGGGCGCGGGCACAGCTGCAGTCGTGCGCTTGCTGCCGGGAGCGGGCCGTCCGCGTTCCCGGCGCGCACGCGCAGACGAGAGCGTCCTGGCCGGGGCGCGCGTTCCGCCGCGTCTGTGCGCATCCCGCCGTCCCGCGCACACGAGGCTGACTTCGGTGTCGGTTGCGCTCAGGACGCTGGGGAAGTGCTTTAAATAAAGTAGTGCTGTGGGGACGTGGGGAAGGAAAACCGCGGCGAAGTCCTCCCGCGCGCACATTCACCGATTTCCGAGGAAACGCAAGCATTTTCACTCGTTCCGCTCAGTCTGTGCCGGCTGCCCCCTCCGGCCCCTACAAGCCCGAGCCCTGCGTCTCCCCGGAGCTGTGCTTTGCGTGGGCCACGCCCAGCACCCCTGGGGCTGACCCCTGGGGCTCGGTCCATGTCCAAAGGACCCTTGTGATGCCCCCGCGCCCACCGCTCCTCGCCCCACTGGGCTCTCCCCCCGTTAGGGACCCCTCCGCAGAAGGGCAATTTTTGGGGTGTTTTTTTTTACATGTTTCTCGAAAGAAACAGGTAATAGGTCTAATTTTATCCCTGCGTCCCAGAGCTTAGCTCAAA
The DNA here is from genome assembly GCF_011800145.1 of Mirounga leonina. Classification (NCBI taxonomy): domain Eukaryota; kingdom Metazoa; phylum Chordata; class Mammalia; order Carnivora; family Phocidae; genus Mirounga; species Mirounga leonina. The sequence continues at coordinate 2,532,637 of NW_023270680.1, forward strand.
CCTGGACTCTATATTCACAGATACCAACTACACACACGCGCACACGCACACGGAGCGCACAGATCGGGTTTTTACTTCGGCAGTAGGCCGTGCAGACTAGGGATAAGGATCTTGAAGTCAGACAAGCCTGGGCTCGAGTTCTGATTTTACCTGTCACTAGCTGATGGCCTTGACTAAATTACTTCATTAAGATTTTGTTCTTCTTGAAAATAGCGGTAATGATATTTATAATGCTAATAACACATTCACAAGAGGGCTACTGAGAGCATTAGTTATGGAAATGACGTAAGGTTAGCTCATCTGCAGCATGTCACATTTGCAGCTAGCATTTAGGGAGTGTGATTTCGTTGCTGTCCTGATATTAAAGTGGATAGTGGAGTGTGGAGGTAATTACTGGGATAAATCAGGCCCCACATCCCGCCACTGGGCGAGCAGTTTCCGCCACAGACCGTGGGCAGGACCACCATCGGAGGCGGGCTGTGTTAAGGTGGTGTGGTGTGGCCTGGCCCTCAGAGGTCTTTCTCTGGCTTCCTGACCGCTGGTCGGAAGCGGGTCAGGACGTGTGGACCGGGCTCTGTGCGGCAGTCACAGAACTGTCCCTGTCCCCAGCACCTGCAAAGACCACAGCTAGGACGAGGCATTACAGGGGCAGACGCCGCGGGCGAGGAGCCCAGAGCTGATCGCTGCAGGTACATCTGAGCACCGTGCATGGGTGTGGGCGCGGGGGAGGAGCAGGGCCAGCAGGAAATAGCCGGCATTGAGTGCTAAGAAACCACGAGGCCGTGGACATGAGCCCCTCGGCTCTGGTCTGTGAGGCTCAGGTGCTGTGGACGCAGCGGCCGCTTCCTGGACAGGTGGACCAGCATTTGCTCGGGCCGCCGCTCCACGCCCGTGGCCCCGTGGCCCCGTTCTACATCCACTGTGCCGGGCTTCCCTGTATTTAGGGGAACCGAGGCGTGGTCGCTGCTTGGGGGAGTCTCAGGAGTGGCGTGGTGCATGGCAAGGGCCTAAGTGATAGAAGGCTCGGGAAACCGCTGATGTTATCATGAGTTAGCTGGTGTTGCCCAAGCTGTAGGTATTCAGGGGAGGTGTTCCCAGAGAATGGCCTCTGAGGGCCAGGCCACACCACACCACCTTAACAGGGCCCCAGCCTCCGATGGTGGTCCTGCCCATGGTCTGTGGCGGAAACCGCTCGCCCAGTGAGCCTGCCTCCCCCAGAATGAGTCCTGAAAGGATGTTCAGTTCATTGAATGACCCTCTCTGTTCTGTAGCCGTAGAGCTGGGGTTCCCCGTGTGTGCATTTCCCCGTCTGACCAGCCCGCAGGGGTGTGTGTGGCCTCCGGGAACGGTGATGGGTCATCAGTATCACCATGGAGAGCCTTGGGCGTCATCACCCTCCGCAGCCCAATGTGTGAATAAAAAGCCCCTGGAAAGTGAAAGGGAGATGCTTTAAATGGGCAAATCGGCATTACCCAGGAAGAAACCGCTTCCACAGTGCACGTGTGTCCTCGATGGGGCTGGAGGGAGGGAGGCGTGGGGTTCTCATCCTGTTTCTCACCCGAGATCCTTGCTTATTTGCCTACCTGTGACAGAATGGGGGGCACTTCAACCTTGCCCAGAGTGACACTGAGAAGGATTGATGACTCAGTGACCTACGGGTGCTTTTAATATAAGGGGAGTTAATTATCCTCATTAGCCTCCCTTCCCTGATGTGAACATATGACAAACCCTGGTGAGTCTTATTTGAAGGGATGCTCCTTGGATGTGGGGGCACTGGTTTCCGTGGACAGATGGAAACCACATGGCTATCGACACCCTTTGGCAGGTCATCGTCAAGGTTAAGTGGGGGAAAGCGCATTTCTTTTCTGTGACATGATTTATTTTGTAGGAGAGCTTTGTCTGGAAGCAGCAGTGACCTGGGATGGTACTTTTCCTTCTGCTACTAGCTGGTCCGTGACCTTGTGCCTGTGTGTACCTGTGTGTGTGTGTGCATGTGTGCACATGCGTGTGTATGTGTGCATGTGGTGTGTGCTTATCTGCTTATACCATTTATGTGTATGTAGTCATTCCCCGGAGTTCTTTACACACACACACACACAGAGACTGAGTACGTCAGAGTAACTCTCTCCTGTGCTGAACCACATTCTGTCTGGCACCAGACACGTACTGGGTTACGGCTTCCATCAAGTGCCTGTTGTAATATTTACATTTAAATAAAGGTAATATTTTGCAACGCCACCTTGAGACAGCACTGGGGCCTTGAGTAATCATCACTGGTACTCTTTTCTCCAAGTGTTTATTCCCTCCTTGGTAAAGAACAAGTTCAGTGTGGTTTTGTCCTTTTTCAGGCAACGGAGCTTTGTATTTTGAGACGACTGTGGACGTGCGTGCACTTGTACAAAATAATGCGGAAAGATCTCCTGTGCTCCTCAGCCCATTTCCCCCAGTGGGACCATCTTGCAAAACCGTAGCGTGATACCACAAGCAGGACGTTGACATCCCTGCAGTCATGACACAGGACATTTCCATCCGTGAAGGGAAGGCTCCTGTCGCCCCTTTGTAGCCACGCCCACCGGCCCCCGACACTCCTGAGCCCCGCCCCCGCCAACCGGCTCTCCCCTCCTATCTGTCCTTGATTTCAAGAATGCCCTATAAAAGGAACTATACTGTATGCAACTTTTGGGGCCTTCTCCACCCAGCACCTTTCTCTGAGATTGTTTATAGATATTCACGTGGTTCCATGTTGGAAGACTCCTGAGTCTCTGAAAACTGGAGTCAGGATCCAGGGACATCAGAACCGTAAGGCCACCCCTCACTGGGTGACAGAGGCACAGAGGTCTTTCATCGTGGGGAGATTCCTTATAGCTGAGTACCAGCCTCTTTAATTTTGCCAAAACTAGAACTATAGGAGGAGGCATCAGGATGCCCTATTAGTTGCTCCCCCTGCAGGGGACTCGGCCACTCCAACCTTCGTGGGCCCCAGAACGGCTGTGGCCTCTATGCACAGTGTGCAGGAGGCTGGGCTGACCTCACCCGCACGTCCTGGGCCTCCTGCATCGCTCCCCCCTGAGCCTCTGAAAGCCGGAAGGTCAGGCCTCCCACCATCCTGCATCTCTCCCGTGCTCTCTGGGTTACTGCCGTGCTCCTTGTCACGCAAACCCGCAGCCCTCATGGTGCATCCCCCTCCCCTCCCTTGTCACCCCTGCCCCCTGCCCGGCAGTGCAAAGCTGCGTGGAGGAGGTCTGTCAGAGACTGGGGAAGGGAGGAGCCTTTCATGCCTAATGCTGAACGTATTCTTGTTCCAGATCCATCGCTCATTTGGGGTCTTAACGCTCACAAAGTGACCTCACACGTTAGAAACCAGCCCAGTATGTTTGAACTAATGTGACCAAGTTGATGAGCTCTTGGACCTTAGCTCTGCTCCTCATGTGCCCCACGGCCCCACTGGTCCATCCAGACAGTAACAGGGAGGTTTCATAAAGTCGGCCCCGATCTCCATTCATTCTTGTTTCCAGCGTGCATCAGAAGCCTTGGAAATGCCCTGGTGTAATGTATGTGATAGGGCTTATTTTGGCGTGATGGAAAGGTTTTGGAAATCGATTGAGGTGGTGGTTGCACAACATTGTGAATATACTAAATGAGACTGAATCGTTCACATTAAAGTGGGTAATTTTGTGTTATGTGAATTTCACTTGAATAGATGATTCTTGTAAATGAATATGATGTTGCATCAGAGGTGAAGCTCCCAGTCTCCTCGCAGACGTGGGGCATGGATAGAGCATTCTTGAAGGTATCCAAGCAAAGTCTCAGAGGAACCTTAGAGTGAGGAGGGAAAGGGGCCTGGAGATGCTCTTCTCGTTGTCAGCTTCATAAAATGGCATGTAATTAGAGAGACTCAAAGAAGGGAGTTTTGTATATTCAGATGGGAGGAATTCTATGGGGGAAATATCCAGATGAAAATGTGAAGTATGTTGTTGGCAAAGCAACATTAACACACCCACATGGCGCACGTATTGGAACTTCCAGTGACTGTCTTGTGCTTTAAAATCCAGGGTGCAATCAAACAACCCTGGTTCATCATTTTAACTGTGAAAACCTAATCATACACATTTCCTGACATTTTGAATTTGCAAGTGTAATGTCATTTGTTTCTATGTAGTAAGAGTGTGCAGCATTTGGAGGATGTACATTTTACTTCTAGATTGTATATAGTATATTTATCAATTTGCATAATTTAGCAAAAAACAATATAGGACATTCACACCAAATACATACAGATGTCTTATTCAATGTCAGTACTACTCAATCAGACCAGTTTCCCTTCTTGGTTCTCTAAGGCCTTTTCGCAGTTAAATCCAGACACACGTGAGGATAAAAAGACAAGGTCTCCTAGGGCTGCATTGCTGCATTTATTCTCCAGAGAGCAGGACCCCAAAACTCTGGGTCACAGTCACTTGGAATTTGCAGCTGATCAGGTGCAAGAGGAACAAAGGTGATTTTCCCTCTAACTACAAGGTTTTTTTTAAACAGACCTAGAGGCACATACAGACTAAGACCCAGAATAGAACTTCTGGGACCGACACTCATTGTAATTGAAGAAACTGAACCCAGAGAATCTATCTTTGAACAGGAATTGTGAAGAAAATATACTTTTGTAAAATTAGCGTCTGTTTTTAAGAACATTTGTGTCCTGGTTTGAATTCTTCTAATTACAAATTATTTTTATTCTTTATTCCAGTGGCATGACACAGAAAATAAGCATTGGGTAATAGTTCCTCATTATTTAAAACAGAGAAAGATCATCAGCACCCTTAAATTGTTTACTAACACATCAAAGCCAGCCACAGTGTTTGGCAGCTACTTGGAGAAAGGAGAGGCTCTCAGTACTTGTGGCCTCAGAATCTCAAAAACTTTTACCGCTGGAGTTCTTCATGGTATTTGCAGGAGAAACGGGGGCAAAAAGCTTATTATTAGGTAAGAGTTGGCTAGAGAAAGTGAATCATTTTCCTGGACAAAAATAGAGCTGAGCTCTGCTCATTACAGTTGCCAACCTCAGTGTCTTTTTTTCCCCCCCTGTCCATTATTTGAAAAGCTCCAGCTAAGGAAAGATACCCAGGGCTTTGCCAGATCCAGATAGCCCTGGCTGACTCCCCCCCATCTGGAACATGTGATGTGCTGTTTATCACTACTCTACTCCTATTCTATGCTGCCCAACATAATAAATATTAAGTAAGTGCTATGTACTTACATAATTTGCAGAGTTGATCGGCTGAATTAAAAGCTTGATTCCCTAACAACAGAAAACAGAGTGCTTTGTGCAAAGGTCAAATGCACAGTTTAATTGGCAATTGTGCATGAGAAACCTGTTGTACAATGATCACAATTTGAGGGGATGCTTCAGATAGCACAGTCAGGAAATAAGTTTTGGTTTTGGCCATTAAAAAAGTCAGGTCCTAGAATTGAAGTGAAAAAAAATGGGGCAGCATCAGACTAGATGCCTCTCTCACCAGAAGGTAATGTTCTTCTTCCTACACCCCACCTCCTAACTCAGAGTTTAGAACATGTTAGCAATGCAGATGGTAAGGATTCTTGCCTTGCCTAAAAAATGTATCCAAATCTCCCAAACTGTTACACTTTAGGGAAATATACACATACACACAAACACACACACACCATCTTGGGTATGTTGGGTATTTACCACTTAAATGCAAGTAAATAGAGGGCGCCTGGGTGGCTCAGTTGGTTAAGCGACTGCCTTCGGCTCAGGTCATGATCCCAGAGTCCCTGGATCGAGTCCCACATCGGGCTCCCTGCTCGGCAGGGAGTCTGCTTCTCCCTCTGACCCTCCCCCCTCTCATGTGCTCTCTCTTATTCTCTCTCACACAAATAAATAAATAAAATCTTTAAAAAAAAATGCAAGTAAATAGAAATCTGGGGAAGTCTTGTGAAGTTCATCTGGACTGAGTAAGAGCATTTTACAACAGTGATTTCCCACAACTATTTAAGAGAATGCCTGGCAGAAAATTACACTGCAGGTTGTCACATCCCTTCCCTTGGAAAGTGAAGGAAGCGCCCACCTTGGGCTCAAATGAAGATTGGGATAGGGAGTTGATCATCTCGCTTCTGGCAAGGAGAAGAGGTTGTGGATAATCTCGTCCCCAAAGAGAACTGTAAGGTTTCACAGGCTTGCTCCATTTCATGCAGAAGTTGTCCCACTAGTGCACCTGTTTATCTCTCCGGGTACTGCCCACGAGAACACGTACCCTCCTCGTCTTTCCACTGAGCTGCCTACATTTACAAAAGGCTGCCCCTGGGTCCTGTCCAAGTACTTCTGATCTGCAAGCTTTAATGTTGGTATTTTTCTGTGGCTTTCCTTGGTGCCTCTGATTATCATCTGAGGGTTTATAAAATGGGTGGTGGTGTTTCTAGTGGGAAATTAAAATTCCCTAGTAACTCCAGGTATTGCAAGCAAGCCGAAGTTGAAACCAGAAAACCCTTCTTCAGATCTGGTTGAAGAGGATCGAGTGAAATAAAGTGTACTTAATTTTCCATCCTCATAAAACAATCTCATAAGTATAGAGAAGCCCAACTGCAAGCTCTCATGAATTATGATCATCATTTCTTACTGTGAGTTCAGAAGGAGCTTTTTGCTTCTTGCCTGCTGTAAAAGCCAGCTCAGGAGGCCGCAGCGCATATCAGTCATCATTATGATGCTAATGGTTGCAGTTGGTTCTGGAATGGAAATATTAAAATTGCAGTTCTCATTTCTCTCTTGACGGAGGGAGGGACGAGACAGTCAGATGGCATTGACCTTTGGCCGTTGACGGAAATCGTTAGCAGAGGTGCACTTAGACCTCAGTGCATCGGGGCCTGAGGACGCTGTAGGAGGCCGTCCACAGCAACCTCCAGCTTCAGACTGGACTCTCTGGTTTAGTTGAGAAAAACCTTGTAGAAAGAAACTTTATTCCCAATTTTGAGCCAAATGTTGGTGAACAGGAGTTGAAGAGACGGATAGCTATGTCTCAGAGACCCTCTTTCCCATAACCTTCCGTCTCCCGAGCTGGTGGAGGAAAGGTCCCAAACGGGATAGACCTCAAGAAGCAGGGACACTAAGGGATGCCCCACGGGCCCCGCCATCCAGCGCAGGTCCCGCGGGTCACTGCAGTGCTGAGCAGCTCCAGGGGTCTTCCTGGGGCAAACCTGCCTTTGCCAGCAGCCTGCCATGGTGCCTAAAAGTCTCTCAGCCGTCCCTCTGCTAGGGGAGACCTTGAACCCTGGGGCCAGGGTGCACAGTTGGGTTCTGGCTTTACTTTTTAATAACTGGATGACTTAGAGCAAAAGGTAATCTGGTGACAGTGGCAGCCCCCACCTCAAAACAGCATTGGGAGGATGGTGTGAGTTAATGCTTCCAACGAACTTACAGTAGGGTCTGACGTGTTCTAAGTGTGCTGGAAGGTTAGTTATTTTTCTGTGTAATCTCTGTGTGCTGCCTGGGAGCTGGGAACAAGCAGCAGCTCGCAAGAGTTAGTTAATTCCGTTCCCTCCAGACCCCGGCCTAGCCCCGTGGCTGTGGGTGCGTCAGGGTAAGAGGCCTGAAGACGGGGGCTCCGTCCAGGGTGGCGACGGAAGGGCCGCCCCGAGTGCCTGGAAAGAGCAAGATCGTCGGCGGAGAGGATCACTAACGCACAGTGGGGGCTGCAGGCCCAGGCGCTGGGGGGCTTCCCCCAGAGCACTCTTAGGAGACACGTGTCCATATTCATAGCTCTTCTTCCAGACCAGCAGGCCTGGTATCTCCCAGCTAGTAAACTGGAGCAGGGATCTCATGCAGGTGATCGCCCAAACTCAGCCCTGCCTACACCTGCACCTCAGCCGAGTCCTCCCAGCTGTCCCAGGGCCACCGCGAGCGCCTCTTCGCAGGGGAACCCTGACTGGGGAAGCAGGGTCCCTGAGAAGCCAGTTTCTCCCTCTCGGCAGCCCCAGGCCCAGCTTCCTTCCAGGGAGGGGCTGTCACTGCCCAACCATCCCCGGGTGTGGCCCCGGGGGGCGGGGGCGGGAGGAAAGGGCCACCACAGCCAGACCCTCCTAGAGGAGAAACAGGGCCATCATACTTTCCGACTGGGGGGCCTCACGCCGCCTCTGTGGTTCTTTTGGGCGCACCTGCTTGGGAAGTGAGTGGAGGGGAAGTTGCACCTGTTGCGGGAGTGCTGGGGTCAGCGTGCAAACCCTGCTCTTCAAGAACTGGTCGTTGGCTTGTGGGGCTTTCGCTGACTTCTCCAGAATCTGGGCGAAGAAGTTTATCTCTGGTTTTCTTTTAGGCTCTCAGATGGGTAGCTGCGGGGCGGGCTTTTGTCCCCGTCCCCACCCCCACAAGCCGGAGGCTTTGGTCCGCTGGTAGCCAGGGGCTCCCTCCATGACCGCGGTCACCCGGCCTTCAGTAGCTGCAGCCTCCCGTGCCCCTTGGTGTTTGAAGATGCCCAAACCCTGACACCGCCCACCCCGCCCTCCTCAGGGCTCATGCCGAGTGCAGTGAGGCCTTTATCCTGGAGCAGCCCCCCATCTATGAACTTCCGTTGGGCTCATGGGAAGGGATAAGCTGACCCCCCCCGCCCCCCGCGCTGGCTGTTCCGCAGTGTCCAGCAGGGGCACCTGCAGACATTAAGACTTGACTGCCGCCCGCTGGGTGACGGCCACACCCTTGCCTCTGGTCTGAGTAGTCTGGTGACCCAGTGCAACAGGCCAGCGGGGCCCTTCAGGGGCTCTGCAGGAACGGCGCAATCAGCAGCCGGTAATGCAGCATAAGGTGCACACCGGCTGGGAAAACCAGAGAGGCAGAGGGAGGCATCGACTGCACTTTCAGAGGGAAGCAGCCCTCCTCCTCACACACAACACCAGGATGAGCACATTGGAAGGCGGTCTTTGAGGGATGGTGACTTCCTCCTTTTCCCCCAAACCAAATTGTGTCTCTAAGCGGCAGTTCTTAGCGCAGGCGAGGCCCCCAGGGACAGGGAGCTGGAAACGGCTCGAAGCTTCGCAGGCACCACCACTAATGAGGAACAAAGTCGCTATTTATCTGAAATGGCTGACACAGCCCCAGAAGCTCTCAGCACACTTAACACATTTCAAGTATGTGTTTAGGTTCTAAATGACAGGATTTCAAGACCAAAGGCCTGCTGAAAATTCCAGCAGCCCAATTTATCCACAAAAGCATGAAGCCAGCATCTATTTAACATCAGGCTGTTTGAAATGGAGATTTGAGAAATGTGCTCTTGATGCAGGGCCTCCAGACAAAGACTTCCTGCGCTCGCGCGGGGGTTCCCGCGACCTCCGAGGACTTTTCTGCAGAGCAGTACCCAGCCCGAGCCCAGTGGCTGGCACGGCAGAGGGGCTCACCGGAGCGTTCACTGAGAGAAGCTGAATAATTGAATGGACAAATGGCCCCTTTGATTTGTAGACGGGAGTAGAGGCTTTGAGCCAGACACGCCCAGGTTCCAGTGCCACGGTCGGAATCATTAGGCCGATTACCTAAACTCTCTGAGTCTCCCTTTCCCTATCTGTGAACTGGGGATGAAATACGTATCTCAGAGTGTTGCTGTAAGACTCAGATGAACTATTTCATGGTATACAGAAGCAGCTAAATAAATGCTGGGCCCCTTAGTGGCCTTTCTGCCTGAGGGGGGCAGTATCGAACGGACGTGGAGAAACTAGAGAAGAGTGGGAATGGGGTTAGGGGCTAGACCCAACACAGAACACTCACACAGAGTTCCCTTCTCCGAAGCCAGCTGGGGTCTGTTCTTTGTGTCAGGGTCTTGTCTGCCCGCTAGGCTGCTAACAGCAGGAGAGAAGTGGCCCTTCCTGAAGTATGTCTGCGACCAGCACCCTTGTGTCATCCGAGAGCCTCCTCCCAACACAGCATTGCAGCTCCCACCCCCGGCAGGCTGAATCAGAAGCTACATTTTAACAAGATCCCCGATGATTCATTTGCGCTTTGAAGGGAAGCGCCGGCCTGCAGCCCCCGGACCATCCCTGGTTTACTGGGTTCATTGATTGATGAAGTCCCCACAGCTGAGCCGAGCGGCGGGGGAGGCACTTGCAGAGATTTTTCCAATATTAGATTGGGTTCCTCAGCCAGTCACCAGACAACAGAGTACATCTATCTAATACTACATTCCTACTGCTTTTGGAAAGGCCAGCAGGGGAACTAGTCATGGCGCCAGTAAACAAATGCATTTCCCGGGTCCTCTTCTTTCCTCCCCACTGCCAGAAATGACAAGTGTTTTGAGGTCCTGTGAGGACCTACCCAGTTAGCAGCCAGACTATTTCTGAGTGTCTCAATGGCAGGGTTAGGGGCCCCCCAGGAGCCATCAGGGACCCCATCAGGGCTAACTGCGTAGGGAGGAGAACACAAGACAAAAGCTCCCAGACATAAAGGAAAGGGTGAGTCTCTTGGAATTCATCCTCATCAACCACTAGATCCCATCTGCCAACAGCTCTTGCTGTAGAGTCCCTACAAGAGCTCTTTCTGGAAGAGCCATGGACGATTACTCCTATTAAAAAATGTAGAGAGGCACAGAGACTCTTACAGATCCATATTCACCCAAAAGAGGAAGGAAGGGTCTTAAGGTGATCCTTTGTTTTCAAGTTACAGAACAGCCTGTAGCGGTTCCTCCTGGCCCCCCGCGAGCCAACGCCAGACCTCCACAAGGTGCCAGCCCCCAGGGGAAAGGTGGCGTGCCCGCGTTCTGTTCTCGCTGCTGCCACGTCCCGGGCCACGTGGACTCACGTTTAGCACAGCTCGCGGGTTTGTGTTGCTGCTGTTTCTGCCGAATTACAAACTTCACGTATGTGTTAAGGCTTCACACTTGAGCTAAGTCCAATCTGACTCCGAGATTTAACCAGGGAAGTGAAAATACACCCTGAAAGAGAAAAAGGAAAAAGGTCCAAGGAAACAGTGGAACATACATGAGATCTCCACTCATTCTTACCGGATGGCCCATATTTCTGCAGTTTCTCTTCCCACAAAATGGGAACAAAAGCGCTTACCTAGTCAAAGCTCTTCTGGGATGGGGGAAGTCAGTATCAGGCTCCGTTGTTGGCCCTCATCGAGTTTTAAACACAAGCCTCCAGCTTAAGGGAATAGAATTAAAAACAACCAACAACAACAACTCTGAAATTACCATTTGGTAACTCCTCCACTTAGATACCTTTGGGCAAAGCCCAGACCAAAAAGGGAGAGGAGGGTGTGGTTGTCCACAGTACCAGCCCATGGTCTGAGGGTTGGCACCTGTTTTCCTGAGCTCCTTGACTACACTGATCTCATCCAACGAACACTTTGGGCTCTGAAGCTATGAGCAGCACGTTTGAAGTGAGACTGGTCCTTGGAACTTTCAAATGTTGGTTTACGAGGAATTGCTAATTATTTGATGATGCTCCTCACCTCCTCCCACCCCCAACACACACATACAGAAAAGATGGAATAGGATGGAACAGAAACTCAAATTTAAAGCATTAAGAGATTTTGCCAACTGAAAATCATGTACCTCTGAAATATTATTGTTTACGTGGGACAGTAAGATTTAGTTCATGAGCACTAGAATTATACCCAGCTTTTTAAGGAAATTACATGTAGAAAGATAACATTTTTCTTTTTTTTTAAGATTTTATTTTTAAGTAATCTCTATACCCAACATGGGGCTTGAACTCACAACCCCACAATCCAGAATCACATGTTCTACCAACTGAACCAGCCAGGTGCCCCCAAAATTACATTTTTCTAAAATAAAATAAAAGCCTATAAGCTATAAACAGACCTTGTTCTTAGAGATGAGTTCATCTGTAGCCAGCTTTCACTCACCTAGATTTGTACAAGCAACAGGAGGTCTATTAAGGAAACATAAAGGTAATGAATGCTCGAACCTTCCAGAGGCCTGAGTTCCCCCCTTCGTCCCTTCTTTCCTGAGATAGGGGTGCCAAGGAAGACCTGATCTTTCCATTTTCATCTGCGCAACCGGGGATAGGGAAGCTAAAAAGCACTGTTGTGACCACAAAGGAAGAAGCGAGGAGAGGGGCATAGATGGTCTCCACACTGCCTGCTGGATCATCAATTTCAGAGTTTAGGGCTGATGAACAGAATTACAGGTTGGCTCAAAGGGAATCTGGAGAAGCCTGGTAGAAGGGAATGTGTTGTGATTCATTATACATTCTCACTCTGCTGTAGTTTACTGGGTAGTAAAATTTATTTCTCTGGACACTCAGGATGTAATTAATATAAAGAAAGAAGCAAAAGAAATCAAGGAATGATGAGGAACGTCATATTTAAAATCCATCCAACGTGGGTTTTCCTGTTTTATCAACAGAAAAATGAATTACCCAAGTTGGTGTGCTGAGATTTTGCTTTTTGGGTAGAGGTTTGGTTGGGATCCGGGGGAAAACAGCCACTTGCTTATCAGAGGGAGCAGATGAGGAGCAGAAATTGCCGTTATCACAAGGTCCAGGTCCCCTCATTCACACACTCGGCCTCCTCGCCACACGCCTCACCAAGCCCAACAGCCTTACCACCATTACTGCTACCCAAAATTGCCCAGACTTGCAGATTACCTTCAAAGGGCTTGAGACAGCAACTTTATCGTCCAAGGTAACTGAATAGCGTATTGATATTAAATCAAATCATTCGGCTAATTGATCAGCTTCTTTAGAATTAAGGGCACTGCATATGTATTCACCTTTAGGTGGCCTAATGCGTGGAAATGTGAATTATTCATGGGCTTTCTTTGGGTTGCAGGAAACCCTAATATAGCCTTTGTTTCCTAATGTATTTGATAGGCTCTTTGTGTATGATCACATTATATGGGTATAGCTGGCAGTAAATTTTAAATTATATAGTCTGCAGTTTTGCACTAAGAGATGGTAGGAGGTGATTCATCATTTTCCTTGTCTTCCTGTTTACATGCGGACATATAATTCATGCTCAGAAACCATCTTTCAACTCATCTGGAAGCACTCCACTGTACCACCACAGAATCTGTCTCTGCCAATCTGGCATTATAAATCACTTTTCTATTAAACAGCAGGGCTAAAAATGCAAACATACGTACTTTAAATATATGTAGCCATCTCTAATTCCCGGCAGATGAGCCAAAATTAAAGGATTGTCAAAAAAAAAAAAAAAAAAAAAGCCAGTACTGGAATTTAATGAATGAATTTGTTGACTTTAGGGCATCAGAAATTTGCATCTCTATACTCATATGGAAGAGATGTGCATATATAGATTTCCCAGATGGGTCTATATTTGGAGAGTGTGTATTTTGCAGAAATCGTGGTACTCTAAATCTTGATTATTCTGAAATTTTACTTCCTAAGATGTTTTTCTCAGGCAGTGTTATAAGACAGTTGAATGGCAGGAGAAAAAAAAGTGAAGCCAACTATCTGCCACCTCCTTGACCTTCATCCCCAGGCCAGGTTAACGAAGCCACCAGATCAGCATAATAGCCCCTAGGGTCGCTAACGCTCTTCATCTCCAAACAAACAGAAAACCCGTTCACCCACTTCCGGAAGCAGGTGTGTGATTTAGACATTCCAGAAAGGTTTGCACCAGTAACTGGTTCTTGCCCAGCAAACAAACACAACCATGGGACTCTAGCCCCTGAATCTGTAGTACCATCTAATCTGAGATTGGGGGGAAACACACACACCTGCTCACATATACACACACGCACATGAACACTCCCATTTATCTGACCTCCTTGAGGAAGGAGAGCTTCCCAGATAACAGAAGCCAACTCACTTAAGAGGTTTTTGTTTAATATCGCAACTGGTTTATTGGAAACTTCTGAAATTATATTATTTGCTTTCCTCCCTTCTCTCCTTCCTTCCTTCCTTCCTTCTTTCCTTCCTTCCTTCCTTCCTTCCTTCTCTACACACAGCATGACGCTTGAACTCATGACCCTAAGATCAAGAGTCGCATGCTTTACTGACTGAGTCAGCCAGGCACCCCTGCTTGCCTCCTTTCTTGAGCAAAGGACACGAAACACAGTTTTTTTCAGTCTTTGATTCTGTTGGGAATTGTTAGGAGTACCTGGGTCTCAACTATAGACTGTCTGGCACCTGCCTCAGAGTTTACCCAGTCTTCTGTGTGAGCCTTCTGCTGGGCACATTCCAAGAACCAGTTTGCTAGGATTGCATTATAAATTAGGAGTTGGTAAGTCCTGAAGAAATGCCTGGGAAGAAATGCTTCCCTTCCTGCAGAGTCAAGCATGAAGGCTTTCGTGAACAAGTCCTGCCTTAACACTTTTGGAGACCCAGGGGCTTTTTGTCAGGGTGGGAGGCATCTTCTTTCTTATTTCATCATTGGTCCTGAGTTAGTGATCTGGTCAACAGGGTCTTATTATGTGTGTGGAGAGCATATGCAGGTCTCAGTTGAAACTGGACATGGAAGAGCATTGGCAGGGCGCCCAGCATGGAAACAGGGGTCCCTGCTTTTCACTCAGGCTCCCCACTTCCCCATCCAGTCACTTTCTGCCTTCATTACTTTTGTTAAACAGACTATCTGATTACCTTTTCAGTGACCCATGACCAGTGGCTTAGTTTTCTTTAACAGTAAATCACAAGGTGCCTTAACTATTGAAAATTGTATTAAAATGGTTATGATAATGACTTCATCACTCTCTGAGATTTCCAGATTTTCTCTTAATTCCAGGGAAGCTGGCCACACGGAGGCATCTGAGAATTGCTATTAACCTCCACGGAATTTAAAATAGGAGTGGAGGAACAATGTTGGAGGCAGGCCAAGCCCTTTTCAGAGATAATGGTCATCATATAATATCCCCTGTTTAAATATAACTCTTGTGCGTTATTAAAAAAAATTATTACCATAATTCATGGTAAACTGAGAATTTAATTTTCCCTAAATTAGTTAGAAAAAGATGAAGGATCTTTGCTATGCTTAATTTGGTGACCACGGGGACAGAAAATCTTTTGAGGAGAGCCTCTGGAGCATGGCATATGACCCTGTGCATTGTGCCCTAAATGCCCAGTTCCATTTTCCCACCGACCCTTCCCCATGAATCTGCCATAGCATCCACAGCACTCCATCTTTTCTCAGACCTGCATACGTTTAGACACATTTTCATCTTTAAGCTTTACTCCTGAACGGATCACCCTTGACTCTCCCCTTCCTGCCACAAATGAAGTTTTTTTACATTTGCAAAGCACAACTCAAATTCCTGTGCCTTCATGTTCTCCAGCCGGGTGTTCCCCTGTGCTTCTCCGGATCTTAACCATTGAGCTGGGGATAAAAGAACTGGGCAGTTTGAAACAAACTAAAACAATATATCATGCCATAGAGGGACATCTTCTTGAATTCCAGCAGAACAGGGAGATCCTCTTCTGTGTTTTTCATCTGCCTTATGAGCACCTGCTTCACTTACCTTCGGATCTTTGCTGATCAGTGCTTCAGGCTGAGGTTGAAGGCACCAGAGCTCAGTTAGGAATATTTTAATAGCCTGATTGGCAAGAGCTGCAACACCCTAATCTTGCAGGTCATAGGAAGGGTTTTGTTTGTTGTTGTTGTTGTTGCTCAGCTAGGACCTTACCGTTTCCTCCATAAATGCTATACTATACAATAATTTTTCAAGGGGTAATCCTTGAGAAAATTGGAAGCAACCCAGTGGGGCTGTGGAGATCATGTTTGAAACTTCAATAAGGTAGAGTGTTAATGAGAAGAGAGGCTTGGGTTTTTGCTCCTGTGGGCAAAAGACATATTTGCATAAACGAAGTCTGTCCCACATTCTATTACAAATCCCTAGCCCCCAAGAGATGCTTCCATTGGTCAAGAACAACTGCACGTGAAGGGCAAGTGGAGGAAATGCAGAGGCACAGACTGGGCTAACAGAGGGACAGACCACGAGGGCACGACTCACGAACGTGCTTCCTCTCCATCCATCTGCCTGTCATTCCCCCATTCATACATTTTACAGGTATTTCTTGAACATCCACTATGTGCTAAGTACCAGGGGTTCAATGGTGAGCATCAGTAGAACTAATAATACATGGCCAGAGAGACAGATAAGGATCAAACATAACTGCACAAGCAAATGTAGAGAAGCGGCCACCCCCAGTGACCTGAAACTGAAACAGGTGTGAACACTGGTACTGTGATGGTGAATGTAAGCCAGACTTTGCTGGGGAGCATGTGACGACAGAGATTGGGGGGGTGAGTATAGTGGAGAGAGTGGGAAGAATATTCTAGGCAGAAGGCAGTGGGGGAGGATCAGGCTGAGTGTTGCCGGGGTAGAGAGAACGAAGGAGGGGCTGCGAGGTGCCCCATGGGCCATGCTCTAGAGTTTAATGTCATCCTCGGAGTGGTGGGACCCCATGACAAGGGCTCAGAGGTTGGGTAGGGTGGGGACGCTGTCACATCTGCTCTTGAAAGCAGATGGGAGGGGAATGAGCACGGAGGTGACAGAATGGCTCAGAGGTCACAGTTGTACCAGGCCAGCCACGCAGACTGCTGGACCCTGATGGTGATGGTTGAGATGGAGAGACACTACGATGTGACGTTCATGTGACAAGGTGGTGGGGATTTGCAGAGGGGCATCCAGGATTACTGCTAACTTCTGTGCCCAAGGGGACAAAATATAACCAAAGCTCAATGAAACTGTTTACTTTAAATGTTTCTGAATTGGTCCCCAGGCTGCTTTAATCTAAGCCGCAAAGCTTATCTTTCCTAAGACATGACATTAAATTAAGACAAAGCTTTTTACATTTGCCATGTACATTGAACAAAATAATGAATAATCTGAAAATGAACATTTCCAGATTCCTTGTTTAGCTGTGACACCTTGAATAGTTTTTATTCTCCAAGTGGAAGTCACAATAGAGTAAGATTTCCCAATTTACCAAAAGTAATCGACTACAAAAAAGATTCCTAGTAACGTCCACAGGAAATCAATATCAGCAACACGATTTGATGGCAAAAGAGGTCTTATTTTTTAGTGTTTTGAAAAGATTTTGATTTCATAATAAGCATACCATGAACAAGAAATGACTCAAACCTATCATCCCTTTTTGATTTTTAGAAAAATGTGTTTTTATGTGCAATTTTCTGAAAGTAGTCTGCAAAAAATTGAGAAAATAAGAGTTTAATTTCAGAGAATATATGTATAATGTGTACTACACACACACAGAATAATGGTGTCATGTATATGTATGGGTATTAGGTGCGTGATTTTGAGCAAATCACATTACCTCTCTTGGCCTCCCCTTCTTTCATAATGGGGCACTTGGATTGTATGTTACCTGAATGCTCTTCAAAGTCATATTCGCACACCCGTGGTCGTAGCAGCGATATTCAAATTAACCAAGGACTGGAGGCTGCAAGTGTCCCTCCACAGATGAATGGAGAAGGAACAATGTGGCGCGTACCTACAGCAGGATAGTACTGTTGTGTGAAAGAAGGAAAATCTGCCAGGCTAGAACAGAGGAATCTGGAAGACATTCTGCTGAGTGAAATAAGCCAGTCAGGACAAATGCTGCATGAGCCCACTGATACGAGCTATCTAAAGACGTCAAGTTCATAGAATCAGGAGATTGAAATGTGGTTGCCAGGGAGTGGGGTGGGGGAGGGAAAATGGGCAGTTGCGGTTCAGAGGGTATAAAGTCTCAACGATGCAAGATAAGTATGTTCTAGAGATCTGTACGACATGGCACCTACAGCTAACTACTGGGCTCTTCACTTAAAAATTTGTTAGGAGGGTGGATCTCGTATTATCTAAACTTACCCCCGACACGCACACACGAGTAGAAAGCGCCATTCCAGACGCACCTGGGAGGTGGTCTTCCTGGCCCACCGCCCTGCATCGCACCCCTCTCCCCTGTCCTACAGCATCCTCCCCAGCCGCACAAGGAGAGGAGCGGTGTCGGGGCAGCGGGGCTGGTGGGCTGCCCTTGGAACTGCTGAGTCCTAAGTGCCGGGCACTGTCATTGTCATCAGATGTGGGAAAACCCTGTCACTTACTTAAATGCACTAGCAAGTACTTGGACTTACTCTCCGTCTGCCTTTTATCCCATGTTTCCTGTTGGGTCTCAATCACTCTAGTTCCAATGTATTTCACCTGCTTAGAAATTTCAGAAGGAAAACAAGGGGATGAGAAATCAATAATAATGTACAATCTCCCATCCGGAAATATCATCAGGGATTATTTTTCCTTATCCCACTCGCAATGGCAAATTCAAAAGGTGATATCGTTACAAACTCACTAGCCCGAGCTCAATAGAATTCATAATCAAATGGGATCTTCTGATCAATAATTCTCAAATTGTTCTTTGTAGCCCAGTAATTCCCAGTGAATACGTCAGGCTGAATCTGACACTCTATTTTAGAGACTATTCAGAGTGACTTCTGTGCCTATAAAAGATGCCAAACTGATAGTTTAAAAAATCGACAGTTTAAATCCAACACTGAAGAGGCAGTGTATAAACAGCCAGTCTGTTCACTTTCTGCGATTCACAGGGGCTCTTGACTCTTAAAACCACCTCGCAGTGCCTATTTGTTTAATTTCCACTACAAAGTAGACATGTGAAAAGCAACTGTGTCCTTCACTTTAAGTCAGGAGTAAAATAAGTTGACAGACTTTGGTTTCAAATAAGTCATTATTTGTTTTTCATAGTTAAATAGCATAGCTGCCTTCCTGGCTTACATTGTGGCAGAAGACAGGCGGTCTGGCCAGCTGAAAAGAGGAGAGAAATGGAAACTGGAAAAGGATCTATTTCTCTCCATTTTCAGTAAGACCCTCAAGATGTCAGGTTCACTAGGGACAGAAGGAGAATTTGAATTAACTATTAAAAATGATTTTTTAAAAAACAATATATATTACCTTAAAAGAGTGCTTTATGTTTTTAAAAATAATTTTAGCATTTTAAAGAGATTAGAGAAAAGATTTTTCCGTTTGGGGAATTGAAAGTCCCTTCTTTCAAGGGAAGTCTGCCTTCTCCCTCCCCCCTCCCCTTCTCCCTCCTCCCCCTCCTTTTCCCCTCCCCTTCCTCTCCCCTCCCCCGTCCTTCTTCTTCCCCTCTCTACCTCTTCCTCTCCCCCTCCTCTCCCCTCCCCTTCCTTTCCTCCTCCCCTCCCCCTCTTCTTTCTCTTCCCTCCCCACCTCTTCCTCTCCCCCTCCTCTTCCCCTCCCCCTCCTCTTCCCCTCCCCCTCCTCTTCCTGTTCGCCTCCCTTCCTCTCCAGCTCTGGACTGCACACACACACACAGGAATATTAAGCTCATATCATGCACTAAGCACATGAAAAGCTCTGTGGGAAAGCAAGAGGAACAAGACATGGTCCCATCCTGAGTTACTGATGAAATTTTGCTCTACAAAGAATGCAAATCAGTCAACTACTTCTCACCACTTACAAAGATAGAACAAGTAAAATAGGGCACGATCAGATGAGGAGAACTGATGCTACAAGTGGTTTTCTCTGCCTCCCTCCTCCCTGCCCACTGTGCCTTCTTCGTGGGAAGAGATCCCTGCAGGTGGTTCTCATCTGGGTCCTGATCCTTCAGATCCTAGCTGAAAGTTCTTCCCAAGCTGTGAACTCAGGCCACTGCCTGGCAGACCTGACTTCTTCTTCTGCTCCAGCTGCCTCATTTTACCTCGGAGGGGCTGGAGACACACACTGACCACCAGCATCCCTCCCTGAGTTAGTGTAGGGACCGGGAGATGGCAGAGGCCACCTGACTCTCTGTCCTTGTGTGCCTCTTCCTGAGACAGAACCAGGGGTTGTGGTTTCCCAAAGATGGGGTAAGAGGTCCTATCGATTTCCTGGTTGATTTCCTGGTTGGTATGGTTTTTGCTACTCAGTAACATCCCTGAGGCTTCAGAGTGTGTATTGTTTGTTACAGGAACCTAACCTACTGGTTGTTTTCTCATTAAGAAATGTAAATCTACTCTGCTTTAGTGGAGCTATTTTGGTAATGTATAAGCAGTTTCCTTCTGTTTAGGGAGTAAATTCAAGGTCTCCAGGACTTAAACTTTGCTTATTTCGTATCAATAACAGCTATTTGAATTTATCTAAATAAAATATTTCCTTTTTCTGCTTCCCCTGCCCACCAAAAAAAGTGCCAGGCACATTGCTCATCTATAGGATATTATAAAAAGTGCAGAATCAAAGTAAAACAAAGCAGATTATAACATAAAAATCAATCTACATCATTCTACCTGTGAGGACTTAAAATGAGAATGCGTATTTTTGCATTACCGTAAAGAAAAATACTTGATCTCACCTATTCAGAGCATGATAATTGGCAGTTGCTGATTTTTGACATTTGGAAGACATCTTGAGAGAGAATTTGAATACCACATCCAGTGATAGATTTTTCTTGCATACTGGGTCGTTTCAGAATTTTCTACTCTGCTTCAAACTTGAATATAGACCTGAACCTCTTGAGTTCTTGACAGGGTCTTCTATGTTCCGGGTCTTGAGTCGGTGGTTTCATACAGATCACCCTGAATCATATCTTGGAGACAGGTCTCTGATGTGAAGAGAGACAGCCCACATGGCCTTGTCTGCTGCCTCTGCCCACCCCCCCCTCCCCCTACCCCCGTCCTGGCGTCAGAGATTGCCGAAAAACTGGCAGCCATGAGTCGGAGTCGGGACCGTTCCAGGCTCGGGCCTCGGGCCTGTCCAGCTCCATCGTTCTGAGCACTCGGTCAAGGTTGTGGCTGGAGGACAGCAGGGGCATCTTGAAGACCACAGGTCCTTACTTGGGTGCATCAAGCTGGATGATTAAAGCTGAGATGCCAAGTGTCAGGTTAAAGTCAGGCCCAGAGTCAGAGAAAGTACCCTGGCTGGGTCTGTTGGCACAAAAGAGAAGTGGTCCCGGGGAACAGGGGAACAGAAGCCCTGGGGGAAATCAACATGAAATCGTCATCCTAGCTGAAGGAAGAAGCGAACTCCCTAACCCTGGAGCTAGAAGCCAGAGCTGCTGCCAACAGGCAGCATGGGCGCCCCGGCCGCAGCCCTGGGGAGAGGGCAGCCTGGACCACTCAGGGCAGGTCCTCAGTCTCAGAAGGTTGGGTTCCAGTCGTATTATCAACACGGCTTGGTGTCTGGAGGGTGCAGATGGGAGGCAGGGCCAGTCTAGCACCCCCGCTCCTTTCTGACCACAGCAGGTAGGATGGCACCTATAGACAGGGCAGCCCTGGGAGGCCAGGGACCTGAGGGGTGGGAGAGGAGGCTGCAGAGGCTGGATACCCATGGGGCTGGACCCCAATGCTGTCACCGGCGTGTTGTGATCTTGAGACAAGAGTTTGCATGTGAAAACACTCCATAAAATTCTTCGCTGGCTTAAACTCTTGTTCGGTGACACTTTTAGTGTATTACTTTGGTGTGTCCCTGATTGGTTTGCTCCCAGCACCTGGAAGAGCATGAAAGGCAGGTTTTATTATTGAGTTTATTAGTGAGTTGCATTAAAGGGAGTAACCCTCATGCAGGGGTTTGTGTGTATATATTAGCCCGCCTGTGACAGGACCTTCGCTTCTCCCCATAGCAGGTCTGCATTGTTCATGGGACACAGAGGAGGGAGGGGGTGCTTCCACATCTATCTGGATGCTCAGATTTTCTCGGTCACTCTGGCCACCCTGGTAAGAGGCTGGCTGCCAGCAGGCTCCCAGCTGCTGCCCGCACAGTGTCCCAGCGAAGTGACACTTGTCTCTG
Source organism: Mirounga leonina (assembly GCF_011800145.1). Classification (NCBI taxonomy): domain Eukaryota; kingdom Metazoa; phylum Chordata; class Mammalia; order Carnivora; family Phocidae; genus Mirounga; species Mirounga leonina. The sequence continues at coordinate 2,554,338 of NW_023270680.1, forward strand.
ACAAGCATTCCCTGAGCACCTTCCCCACACAGAGCACTTTCGGAGCTTTGTTCCTGTGCAGCCTTCACCATGATGCTGGGACGATACCCATTTTACAGGGGAGGAAAGTAAGGCCCCATAAAATCACCTGAGGTCCTTGAGCCAAGACGTGAAGGTTCCAGAGCCCTCCAGGGTCGGTTTCGACTCCCTTGTCCCCTCACACTCCCTCCCTTTAGCCTCAAGCAGCACCTCCGAGCATCCTGCAGGCCCCTTCCCCAGGGGTGCCCCTGCCGTCTGGGCCATTTCCCAACCCCTGACGTGAGATAATGTGTCAGTGACCCATCACAGCCTGGAAGGTACGAGGAATTCACCTTCACTGAGGGCTGCCCATGTGTCTACTCCCGAGAGGTGGTCAATAGCTTATTTATGAGTTCCAGACCTTTGAGCATATACTTGGACTCTGAGGCCATCTTCCTAATCCACCCACCAGGGGGGAACGTGGCACATCTTTTCGTACAGAGATTGATGAAGCTACGGGTTTCTTGTGTAATCAGAATCACCTAGGCTTACACAGTGTGGGCTTTCAGGCAGGGGCCTGGCGGCAGACTCTGAGGGAGGGCACGCGCAGAAGTCCAGACGGTAGTCTGACGTGGAATGATTATCCACGGAGGGCAAACCCCAGTCACCGAGCAGGGGCTTGGGGTCAGGGCCTCAATCCCAGGAATGAAGATAAGCACCCTCAGAACTAGAGCATTGTGCCCACACTGGACCAGTATTTAGGGTGATGTGATAACCACTATGGTTGCTTTTGTTCTCTTCTCAGTCGTAAATCCTTCTGTGCGTCACCCAGCCGTCTCCCCACAGCGCCCCTGCGCAGCCCGGCTCGGGGCTCCGTGTGTTTCTTGGGCCCTGTCTGTATCTGTACCTTAGTGCTGCCAAGTGGGAGGAAGGCACTGGAAGCCGGAGTCAGCAGAAACTGGCCGAGACAAACCACCTCTCCCACGGAGGGCCTGCAGATGGAAACGGATGGCAGGAGAGCTTGAGGAAGCAAGGCCCCACGGAGCGCTGGGCGCAGTGAGGAGGCGCTCGGGCTCGTCCCACTGTTTATATTACAGATTACCGAGCTTCCTGCTGGCGTCAAAAACAAGTAATTGCCAGTGTCTGTGCTCCGAACACAGAAACATGCTTAAAATCATGTCACTTAGGAACTCAAGGATAAAACTGTTGAGTACGGGGAGGGATCTGTGCAGAGAGGAGGTCCTACCAGTTGTGAACTAGGGTAAGAGTCTGGGAGAATCGAAGTCAGAAGAAATGTTTTGAGCAGAGCAGAGCACTTAACGGCCAGCAAATGCAGCAGTAGGATGCGATTGCAAATTCTGTGGAGTCATGGGAGGAGACTTCGGCAAGCGTTTATTTGTTTGTTGATTCAATAATAATCTATTCATCACTGCAGGGATACAAAATATTTAGATAACTTTGCACCTGTGACTAAGGAACGTCTACTCTAATGAAGACTTACGCATGCTTGTTATCGGTTGAATTGTATCCACCGAAACCGTGTATGTTGAGGTCCTAACCCCCAGAACCTCAGGAGGTGGCCTCGCTTGGAAACAGGGGCATTGCAGCCACAATTAGTTAAATGAGGTTGCCCTGGAGTGGAGTGGGCCCTAGTCCAATATGACTGATGTCCTCGTACGAAGAGGAAATTTGGACAAAGACACACGGAGGGAGAAGATGATGGCAGCGATGGGATGATGGGTCTGGACCAAGGGACCCCAAAGATGGCCGGCAACCACCGGACACTGGCGGAAAGGCCTGGGACAGATTCTCCCTCACAGCCTCAGAGGGAGCCCACCTTGTCCATGCCTCGTTTCAGACTTCCAGGCTCCAGAACTAAGAAGACAGCTTTCTGTTGTGCAAGGCATCCCTGGGTGGCACTTCGTTAGAGCAGATCTAGCAAACTCCTACGATACTTGAGAAAAACTCAGAAGCAACGCAAAGCAGAACCTGGGGAGAGAACAACTGTTAGGATCATCCGAAATAGAGAGAGCAGCAAGATTGTGGGTTGGGTTTACTGTGGAAGAGCCCGAGGGAAATATTGAGCTGCACTGTGAAGGGACAGTGTGGGGTTGGCCTGGGAAGCGAACGGGAAGGAAAGGGAATGGATTTTTTAGTATTTACCGTGTCAGAGCCTGTTGCGGTGGCTGGGGCGCCATGGGGGAGTGATGAGCTGAGGTTGGACAACACAGGGATATGGCCTTTCAGCAGGGAGGAGCTTTAGGACAGGAAGCAGCAGAAACGAGGGTGAGGATTTAGAAAGGAGTCCTCTGAAGCCTGCTTGGGGAAGGGGTTACGTTGGTGCTTCCAACACTGGTCAGCTGGGGCCCTCGGGCAGTGTTGGCGGCCTCCGGTGCAGGGGTAATCAGGTTTCAGTAACGGCCAACTCTGCTGTCATGTAAACCAATAAACCCAGCTCTGAGCTGGGCACTTCATGGAAACCCGCGGAAAACTGGCCACCTGTAATAATATCTTTGTCTGTTTCTAACTTGCTTAGCACTTACCCCAGGACAGCCGGGACGATGTTCCTTCAAGACCCCAGCAGCCAGATCTTTCCTCAGGATATTTCACTCCAAGCCTCCATTTCTGGGTCCCGTTCCCCGTGTCTGGGCTTGCCCTTGAGTGGCTCCAGTATTATTACTTGAATGGACAAACCATCCAGTTCGTCTCCCTTCCTCACGCACAAACACACACACACACACACACACACACACACACGTACACGAAAGCCTGTTCTCTGAGAATTCTCCTTCCCATTGGGGCAGTTAGAAAAGTATCACTTTCATTTCCTTATTTCCTAGATGATGGAATTATAAACAATTTATTGAAATTCAGGATTGGGCGCCTGGGTGGCTCAGTCGGTTAAGCGTCTGCCTTCGGCTCAGGTCATGATCCCAGGGTCCTGGGATCCAGTCCCATATTGGGCTCTCTGCTCAGTGGGTGGTCTGCTTCTTCCTCTCCCTCTGCCCCTTCCCCCACTCATGTTCTCTCTCTCCCTAGCAAAAATAAATACATAAAAATCTTAAAAAAAAAAAAAAGAAATTCAGGATCATTTCAGAAGCAGATAGAATCGAATAAAATGACACATAAAAAGCCCAAAGGAACCAGTAATTTGGAACCATAGAGCATTTTGGAGAATATCTAGTCCATCCCTTTGTTTTATAGCTGAGTAGTCTGAGGTCCCCACCAGCCAGCTTGGGGACCGGGGGCGGGGGGGGCCCATGGGACAGCAGACCTGCTCTGGGTCAGGAGGGGTCCTTCTGGACAGCTGACCTGCCCTGGGTAAGGGAGGGATGTGGAGAGGCCATAGAGCAAAGTGGACAAATCATAACTTTATAAATTCAGAAAAGCCTGGGTTGGAATTCTGTTTCCCAAACTCAGTGATGAACTTAAATACGTCATCTAGCGTTTCTAAACCTCGGTTTCCTGATTTATGAAATGAGCCTTGTAGAGCTGCTTTGAGGTTCAGCTGAGACAGTACATTGAGGAGCCAGCCCGGCATCTGCACCCCCACCTGGAATTACTTTCTTCACCGTGTCTGATTCCTCACCAGTAGGACGGACATGATCCTAACACCCAGCTCATGGGTGCTTTTGAGGATGAAGTGAGTTTGTCCGTGGAAACTAGTTAGAGTATTTGCAAAGATAAGCGTTAGCCGTCGTGCCTGTCAAGGTCTGCGCTCTAAGTGAGAGAAGACTCTGGCTAAGGAATTTTCTGAACAGGTTCTCGTGGACTCACAAACACGCATCCGTGACATGCGCAGTTGAGTGTTGTTCGGTGCGTTCAGAGTCGTGTGGCCAGCACTCTGATAGTGCGAGAGCATTTCCTCACCACCGCCCCCCATCAAGGCCGTCCTGTCCTGGTCGCTGGCCCTCTCCCTCCCCCGGCCCCCGGCAGCCACGCCTCTGCTTTCTGTTCCTATGGATTTGCCTGTTCTGGACGCTTCCATGAGGGGAATCGTGCAGTCTGTGGCCTTTTGTGTGTGGCCTCTTTCACGTGACACAGTGCTTTCAGGGTCCGTCCACGTGGGGTTCTGTGCCAGGACGCCATCCCGTTTTATGGCCAAATAACCCCATTTTAAATGTCTTAAAAATCCCCTGACTCCGTGGGTCCATTCCACCAGCCTGCTTGCCCCCATCCGCTGTGCCAAAAGCCAGAGAGTTCTTTCCCTGCTTTCTCTTTTCTTCCTGTAGTGACCGAGACGAAGTGTGGGCCTGGTCCGAACCGCCCCATGACGTCAGAAAGGTGTGACTCAGGCTCTTCTGCTCCGTGTTCTTAGCTTGAAGACAGGTGTAGTAGAAATCCCAGATTCACAGGGGTGTTGTTAAATGGAGTGATTTAGCAAATCATTAAATCCCATGAGATGGTGTTGTTGGGTACGTTATAAACACCCTTCAAGTTAAATGTTATATATCATATTCTGTTTTTTAATATAAATATATTGCATTACACATTATATCAGCATGCAGATATGGGCACTTCATCCTTAACATTATTTAATACTTCAATTTGTTATGAATCCAAGTGGCCAGATGGCTGAAGTCAACAGTTTTCCTTATAATTTCATTCAGCACAAATTTATATTTGTGCCAAGGATCTTAAAGGAGTTTAAATTCCTAGAGTCATGTCTTAGTCCCTAATGAAAGATTGACTTTGTTCTTTGAGACAGTCAGCAGAATTTTGGGGGAGATACAGCCTTTCTCTTTCTCATTAAGCCAATACCAAGGTGGTAAACAAGTGGCAAAGGGTTAGCCTCGTGTTCGGCTGGTGCATCCTTTATATAGATTCACGGGCGGCCTCAGCGTTGCCCAGAGAGAGAGAAACAGGTGGCTGTATGTGTCCCTGACATCTACATGGGTGGACGGCACTGATGCCTTGCTTTCTGTTCTGGTGGCATTTTCTTGCGCTTCCACAGAGGCCCAGTGGCAGAGAAGAAGAGACCTCAGGCCAGTAAGAAAGGACGGAGACAGGGAACCCCCTTCCCCGGAGAATCCCTGGTGCTCTTCACCCACTGTGGGTTCCCCAGGCTCATCTCTCAGTGCTCCCGACACCTGCCTGGTCCCACCCACTTTCCTCTCCTTCCAACCTGTGTCTGTAAATCCTCCGATTCATTGTCATTCCCCCTCAAATGCTCGGTCATGACTTAAAATATTACCGGTGGGAAGGAAGGGGGGGGCGACAGGGTTGTGAACCCTGACACAAAGCTACGTCTGAAGCTGGTTGGCAGAATTTCAGAGGGCAGCCAGGAGCTGGGAGGACAGCCCTTTAAACCTGCCCTGTACATGGCTGGCTCCCCGAGTCCACATCTGAGAGATTTCTAGAATATCTCGAATGCTTCCTTAGTATCTTAGTTTCCAGGTCTGACTGGAACAAGCGCGTCAGAAAGTATGAATAAAGGGGGAAATTAAGCACACCATGGTAAGGTGGGCACTGTTAACTGTTCCTAGCACTCAGTTCAGCTCTTGATAGACAAAGTCCTAAAAATCACATTCCAAATGTGGGACCTGCATTGTCACCGTGCGTGGTCTGTCTCACTCACGTGGGATTTACATTATGCTGTGGGCAGTTCCTCGGCTTGGAAAAGGGCCATGTGAGGGACGGGCAGATCTGCAGCCATGAACCTGTCCCGTGGACCCAATTTACCACCCTGTCTGGGCTCAGCATCTGCTCAGTCATTACCAAGGAGTCAGGTCATTTGTATGTTGAAACCCCCCTCTTTGTTCTTTTTTTCTCTGCTCTCTCTTCTTGCAGCTTCGTGCCTGTGGACCAATCTCTCGCCATAAAACGGGGGTCAGTGTATTCCTGGCCAGAAGCTGTCACAGGGCTCTGTGCTCCTGCCCCCGAATGCTCAGGGACTCATGTTCCCATTAAAGGAACCGGAAGAGAAATAAAAGCATTGGGTGCACAGTAGAAGATCCCTCACTCTGAGCTGAAATAATACTTTGTACAAGAGAAATGTCATATCCAAGTTTAGGATGGCCCTGGGAGCCCAGAGTTTCAGCAAGGGCAGCGAGGCTGACCGGACGTGGAGCCACACAGCAGAATGTGGTGGTCAGGGGACAGAATGAGGGCTTGCTGAGAGGTCTTGCCAGGGGGTAGGTGGTCGTAATAAGCAGCCACCACCCTTTGGAAGCTCATGTCTGAGAAAATCCCAGGGACATTCCCAGTGGCCTTTCTCTTCCGAGTGGGAGGTAGAAATTCGTGGGGACATTGCAGATGTCTGAAGGATCCTTTTCCTCACCAAAAAATGTGTTATTTGGTATTTTTAATAGCACCATCTGTCAGTGAGGGAAAAGCTCTGAGTTGCAATATTGATCTTGTCACTTTGGGGAACAGTTTGATATTTAGGATTATAAATAACATTTTCATTTGCCCTGTGATCGTGTTCAGGCTGTACTTGACATCTGAGCCCAAGAATATCATTTCTTATCAAATATGAAGATGTGTACTTTTCCTGAGGTTTGAATCCGGAATGTGAAATAATATTGACACGTATGATTTACTCGGAAACCTTAACGATTCAAAGGAGGTGTAAAATTTTTCTCTGTTTTAATTAAATAGAGGACAGTGTGAGTTGACAATAGCAATAACTGGCTAACGGTTATTAAGCCCTGACTTTGAGTCAGGTTAGAGTATCTGATTTAAGCTTTGCCACAGCCTAATAAAGAAAAGCCCCCATTATTACCATGACCCAGGTCAGCAAACCAAAGCGGAGGAGGGTGTTCACTGCCCCTTGGCTACTGAGAGGCAGAGCTGGGATTTGAACCCAGGAAACCATACTATGAGCCACACTGATCGATTTATAGCTACACCTTTATGTGTATAGACTCTGTTTTTATTATGCTTTCAATATCTTCAATATTTTATTTCACATGCTGATTTTTTTTCTTCTCTTGATCTTTACAAAAATCCTTTAAAGTACATGGGACAAAGATTATTATCCACACCTTGCAAGTTAAAAACCTGAGGCCCAGAGATACTAAAGGATTTCCCCAACACCATATTTAATTAACAGCAGACTCAGACTCAAATATAGATCGTCTCACTCAAATTCACTTATCTCTTTGATTTGAGTGACACAAAATTATTACCATTATTGTCATTACTGAAAGCTACTGTGGTTACATTTAAAAGGTAAGATAAGCTGTCTGTTTCACTTGATAGTTGGGCTGATGAAGAGAGTATGTGCAGAAGTTTTAGCCAGGTCTTTGCTAACAAGCTCTGGAAGAATGTTTTCAATGACTGATTTTCTTCCTTCCTTCCTTCCTTCCTTCCTTCCTTCCTTCCTTCCTTCCTTCCTTCCTTCCTTCCTTCCTTCCTTTCCTTCTTTCTTTCCTTTCTTTCTTTCTTTCTTTTCTTTTCTTTCTTTTCTTTTTCTTTCTTTCTTTCTCTCTCTCTCTTTCCTTTCTTTCCTTCCTTCCTCCCTCCCTACCTCCCTCCCACCCTCCCTTCTTCCTTTCCTTTCCTTTTCTTTCTTTCTTTCTACTTTTTTTTTTAATCCTTGGATTTTTTTTAATTTAAATTAAATTAGCCAACGTATAGTACATCATTAGTTTCAGATGTAGGGTGCAGTACTTCATCAGTTGTGTATAACACTAGGTGCTCATCACACAGACTTTGTGAAGCTCCAGATACATCCATAGTGGTCCACCACTAACAGAGAGAAGCAGAGACCAAATTGACTACTGACTTTGTAGTTTTTAATCTCTGATAACACTAGCTTTAAGAGGCAAGTGTGTGTGTGTGCGTGTGTGTGTGTGTGTGTGTGTGTGTATCCATCCATCCATCCACCTGGGCCATTGCATAAAAGCAGCCAGTGAACTTTTCTTCTAGCCATGATAGAGTAACTAGCACAAATTTTCCCTCCTGGCATAAACAGCTCTAAGACTGGTCAAAAGTGAGGCAGCTGTTAAAAGGTATGGAACAACAGGCCTCACAAAGGCATAATCCTTGAGGGAAAGGAAGCATAGGGGGTGTGGCTCATGACCACCCGGCTGTCTGCCTATAGCACTTTCCAGAGGGACAGGAAGGTAGATCTCCTCCCAGCTGTGGCCTCAGTGACCTGAGATGGAGGAAGAAGAGATCTGAATTCTTGCCTAAGAAGCCAAAAATGTGTAGACCACTAGAATGAGGACTTGCCATGGACTAAGTTCATGTCTGACAAAGGAAATACAAACCTGATACGATCAAAAAGATACACTGGTAATTTTCTTGCTGCCAGAACAAAACTCACTTATAAGATAAGAACACCCTATCCACAGCATCCAGCATAAAAATTTGAAAACAATTTCTAGAGTTGAAAAAAAAATACAAATATGTGACCCATGATCAAGGAAAATAGCAGTTAATAGAAACAAGCCTTGAGATGACTTTGATGTTGGAATTTTCAGACAAGGACTTTAAAGAAGTTATTATGAATAGATTCAAGGTGGGGTGCCTCTCTGGCTCAGTCAGTAGAGCATGTGAATTAAGGGAAAACATGGTGTTTTCCCATAATGAGTGAACAAAGCAACAATTGAACAGAGAAATTAAAAGCATAAAAAATTTAGAATTGAAAATATAATATGTAAAATAAAAATTCAGTGGGTGGACTTAAAATAGATCAAGAATGATAGAAGAAAAGCAAGTTGATTTAAAGACAGTTCAATAGTATTATTCAACCTGAGGAACAGATATAAAGAGGGGAAAAATATAATAAACTGTGTCGTCATGACCAGCAGGACAGTTTTCAAGCAGTCAAAAATACATGTAATTTGAGCCTCAAAAGGACGTAAGAGAGAAAAAACAATTTTTAAAATGACTTGAAATTTCAATATTTGGTGCAAAAAAATTAAAATAATGATTTAAGAAGTTTAAGAAATCCCAAATGGGATAAAAACAAAGAGAGCCATTCCTATACTCCTGATAATCAAATTACTGAACATCTAAGATAGAGAAATCTTCAAAGCAATTTGAGGGAAAGACACATTCTATACAGGGAAACAGTGATTCAAGTAATGGTTGATTTCTTTCCAGAAGATGATAGAATAATATCTTAGAGTGTTGAAAGAAAAAGAATCCTTAACTTTGAATTCTGTATCAAGCAAAAATATCCTTCTACAATGAGGGTAAGACAGAGACATTGTCAGATAAGTGAAAACAGAGAGACTTACAAGACAACAGGTCTACACTACAGGATATAGCTCAGGAACTTTTCAGGTTCGAGGAAAACGAGACCAGAAAATTATACTTGAAGGATGAAATGAGGAACACCAGAAATAATAAATATGTGAGTAAATATAAAGTACTGTATGTGCTTTGTCTATTGATTTCTTTGAAAGATAACTGATTGCCAAATGTATGGAAATAATAGCATAAAGGATATGGAGTTAAATGGAGTGAAATTGTTACAAATTTCTTAATTTCTTATGTGAATTCATACAATATTGACTTTATATACATGATGGTGAGGTAAGGATGCATACATGATCCCTAAAGGAACAACAAAAAATAAAGAGGTATGCCAAAAAGCCAATAAAGACATTAAAAATGGAATACTAAAAATATTTGATCACCTCTAAAGAAAGTAGAAAGACACTGGGGAGGGTATGTGCTCTGGTAAGCGCTGTGAATTGTGCAAGACTGTTGAATCTCAGATCTGTACCTCTGAAACAAATAATGCAATATATGTTAAGAAAAAAAAAAAAGAAGAAGAAGAAGAAGGTAGCAGGAGGGGAAGAATGAAGGGGAAATCGGAGGGGTAGAGGAAACATGAGAGACGATGGACTCTGAAAAACAAACTGAGGGTTCTAGAGGGGAGGGGGGTCGGAGGATGGGTTAGCCTGGTAATGGGTATTGAGGAGGGCACGTTCTGCATGGAGCACTGGGTGTTATGCACAAACAATGAATCATGGAACACTACATCTAAAACTAATGATGTAATGTATGGGGATTAACATAAGAATAAAAAAATTAAAAAAAAAAAGAAAGTAGAAAAGAAGAAATAGAGAAGCAGAGAGTAAACAGGACACATGGAAATACCAGTAAGGTAAACACCAATAATTGCATTAAATGCAAATGGATTAAACACCAATTAAAAGATAGATATTATCATATTGGATTTTAAAGCATCAAGACCTAAATATCTACAAGGGATTCACTTTAAATACAGAGACACAAATACTTGAACATGAGAGAATGGTAAAAAAATACAGCATGAAAACAGTAAACATAAAATGTGGCTCTGTCTATACCGCTATCAGACAAGGTAGACTTCAAGACAAGGACTTCTGTTGAAGACAAAGACAGATATTTGATAGTAACAAAATTGGTAACTTGTCAGAAAGGCATAAACATAATAAATAGGTATGTATCTAGCAGCAAAGCTTTGAAATGCATGAAGCAAAAAACTGACAGAACCAGGACCAGTGGATAAGCCCACAAATTGTTGGAGATACATCATCCCCTTTCAATAATCAATAAAAAAAGTAAGCATAATTTCAGTAAATATGTAGGTCATCTTAATCTAATTGACATTTATAGACTATAGCCCAACAACCACATATACAGTCTTTTAAAGTGTAAGTAGAACTCACATTGTATGTAGCCATTATATGCCTAAAATGAAAATCAAAAGATTGAATCTTACAGAGTATATTCTTTGTCCACAAGACAATTAAGTTAGAAGTCAAAAACAATAAGATATTTGGAAAAAGTACAAAATGTTTAAAAAATAAATAATACTCTCTGAACCCATGGGCCAAAGAAAGTACAGAGATAAGCTAATAAATATTTTAACAATAAAAACACATATCAAAGCTTTTGGTACTTAGCTAACGTAGTGCTTGGTGAGAAATTTATACCTTTAAAGGTTTGTATTAGGAAAAAGGAAGATAAAGTCAATGATCTAAATCTCCTTCAAGAAATCAGAAAAAGAAATGCAAAATGAACCCTAAGTAGAAAGAGGGAAATATACAGAAAAAAATATAAAATGTAAAATGGGCAAATAATAGAGACAACATATAAATGAGGAAAATTGATAATGCCAAAATGTCAGTTCTCTCCAGATTGATTTATGGGTTTAATACAAGCTCAGTGAAAGTTCCAACAAGGAAGTAGAAATTGACAAGCTGATTCTAAAACTTCCATAAGAATAGCAGGGACCTGGCATAACTAAAACAAACTTGAAGAGGAAGTATATATTTTAAGGACTTCCACCACCTGTTTTTAACATTTACTATAAAATGCAGAAATTGAGTGTGGTGTTAGCATAAGTGAAGACAAATGATCAGTGGAACCTATTTGTCCGGAACTAGACACACACACTTAACAACAAGTTGATTTTGGGTAAGGTGGGAAGGCCTGAATAAAATCACTGGGAAACTTGAGCTTTAACCCCACCCTTTTACCTAAACAATAATGCATTTTAGATAGATGATATTCTTAACCATAAAAGCTGAAATGATGAAACATTCAGAAGAGAACAATGGGAAATACCATAGCTTTGTTTTTGATAAAGACTTCATAGGCAGGAATCAAAACACACTTACCATAAAAATTGATCAGTTGGACTTCATCAAAATAAAAATTGCTGCTCATCAAAAGACATTGTTTGAAAATGAATAGTTCAGTAACAGATTGAAAAACTTATACTCAGTTCCATGTATCTGACATGGGATTTGTACCCATTATTTAAAAATGCCTACAAATCAATCATCTAAAAATGGGTAAGAGATTTGAATAGGCCCTTTCCAAAAGGAGATATGTAAATGGCTGATACACACATGAAATGATGCTCAACATCATTAGTCATTAGGAAATGCCAGTTAAAACCATGTTGAGATACCATCTCATAACTTGCTAGAATGGCTATAATTAAAAAGATTGATAATACCATGCGGGTGGGGGTGGGGGAAATAGGTGAAGGGGATTAAGAGTACACTTATCATGATGAGTGCTGAGTAATGCATAGAATTATTGAATCATTATGTTGGTACACCTGAAACTAATATAACACTGGTATGGTTAGTTATACTTCAATTAAAAGAGTAAAATAGGGAGATGCTTTTTTTCTGTGTCCTCTGAATCTAAGATGGAACCTGAAGTTCGTATTCCTTGTGTATATATATTGTTTTCTTTAGAGGTCTAGTTTTTCTGTGGGTAATTTATAAAATACCTTTTCAGTGTTAACAACTAATAAAACTATTCTATATATCTTAACATAGATCACTATCTATAGTTTTTACTAGTTCTTGCAATTATAGATGATTAATGCCTTCATTTGTTTATAAAAGTTTACTTCTGTAATCTCCTTGAATGCAAAACAAAATTTTAAAGATTGTGGAAGGACGCAGACTCTCATACAGTATGTCGGTGGGAGTGTGCAGTGGGTACAACTACTTTGGATAACTGCTTGAAAGTTTCTTACAAAGCTAAGTCTGTAGTTCCCAACAGCAATTGATTGTACTCTTAGGTTCTTACCCAAGAGCAGTGAAAACATAAATCCACAAAAAGACTTGTACAGGAATGTTTATGGCAGTCCAATCCATAATACCCCCAAACTGGAAAGAAACCAAATAACTTTCAACAGAATAATGGAAAAATAAATTGTGGTACATTCATACAGGGAACTCGTGAGAAGTAAAGAAGATTGCACTTTAATGCACATCACATGCAGTGAGAGTGAATCTCAAACATGAATCTCACATCTAGATGGATAAAGCCAGACAAAAAAATCCATTATCATAATTCAGTGTATAAGAAGCTCAAGTCCAGTGAAAGAGATCAGAATGGTGGCTGCCAGGGTTGAGCGGGGATGCAGTTGACTTGGAAGGGGAACCCCATGAAATTCCGGGGATGATGAAAATGTCCTGTATCTTAATTGGATTATAGGTATTGGATTATATGCATACACCCAAATAAGTGTATACATTTGTCAAAACTCAATTATATACTTAAGATCTGTGCATCTACTATATCTAAATTTCACCTCCACGGGGGAAAGAGTGGGCATGTGTCAATCTGTGCCTCCATTCTTCAGGTGTACCAGTGGTAAAGCGGCCTACTCCAATCCCAGAGCATAGCTAGGAACAGGGTCGCCGTATGATTCACACATAAGAATCTGGAGTCCTCAGGGGGCTGTAGATTCATGGTGAGGCTGACAATGATTATTATCTGTTTTTGTTACTCTCTCGGATTCTGACATACATGCAGTGTTGGTGTTCGTCCAGGAAAGCATTCGAGTAAAGGGTGGGTAGCTAGATGAGAAATGAAACTTTCTCTCTTGGAACATGTTAGCAAGAGACCATTTTCTGGTTTTGTGTGTCAAAGACAAGCATACCATTCTTTTCTGGAAACTAAATCAACTTCCTTTAGGGAAGCAGTTTTAGTTTGATAGAGAATGAAAAATATCAATTAGCCTATTAATTAACCCAGAGAAACTATTAGCCGGGGAGATCATCAAATTGCTGTCTGAAAGATTACCTGACAACAGAGAATTCACACAAGTAATTGCCCCTGCAAGTATCCTGTGTTCTTCCTCTCTCTCTGAGATACTGGAAAACATTTAAATATCAAAGATTCTTGATTCTTTCTTGAATATTTTCTTCAGCTTTTATTAAGAGTTATTTGACTGTGTTTTAAGGATTTTGTTTTGTGGTGTCTTCGCAGCAGGGAGGAGGGGGCTTCTCCATGATTCCAGGCATTGGTCTCCTGCTTTAGAGCCTTTCGGGGGTCACGGCATGAGGCCGTCCACAGGTGCGTCCACGTATGACCCTACGTGTACACGTGGAATTTTATGTACGGTTTCAGAAGGTTTGTGGACCCCTGGAATTTTGTCTCGTATCCTCTAGGGGGGTCCCTGTCATCTAGACTGAGAACTGGTTCTGGAGAAACCCAGCGGCCTACCCGTGTGGATGTGTGGAGGGCGGGGCTGCTGGGCGAGGGTGTGTGGGGCGCCAGGCAGCCTCATCTCTCGAGTCTTTGAAAAAGGCATTGTTGGCTTCATTCTCAGCCTGTGAATTCAAGTAGGAGACAAACGGATTTCTTCCCTCTTTCTGATCCTGTGTGGGAACTGCAGAGGAACGGGTGTTTCTCCTGAGTTAGATTTCCCAAAGATGAATTCAGTCAGCTTTATTGAATGGAAAACAGGTCTTGTCTGTCTCTAAATGCCTCTTACCTGGTGGCTCCTACCTGGCAGAAAGAAAAATTGGTCTCTTGGCTGAAAGAAGGGTGTGTGCAGATGAAGGAAGGGAGATGAGTGAACAGAGGTGAAGACAGGAAGACGCAGGATGGCGGGGGCAGGGCGGGCACTGCGGGCAGGCACCAGGCAGCATCTCAGTTGTAAGGGTCAAACTGGGGTGTTTACAGCACCAGGCCTGGGGGCGCAGAGGGGCAGCGTGGAACATGCCAGGATCCAGAAAGACAAGGCTCACGAACTGGGAAGACCCGTGGACACCACGTGACCAGCCTGAGCCTCAGTTTCTCCACAGCAGTCAAGCTGCGGAAAGCAGAAAGCATTCCCTGGCAAAGCAGCCAAGAGAGGAGGACCCCGAGAGAGGTGGAAGGCACGTGCCCCAACTGTTTACTTCATAGGGAAAGCTCCGGGTGCTTTGGGGCAGAAGGTGCTCTGGAAATGGTGGGAGAGAGGGTACTCAGGGAAGGAGCAGAGGCGTGAGGCCATGACAGAGCTGACCAGCTTCCAGGATGAGGAGATGAGAAGCTTCTGCGGGTTTCACAGGGGTGGGACACAAGGCGGCGGTGTCGGGGTTGGAATAAGAATGAGAATGCTGGTGGAGTAAAATTCACAGAAGTCGACGCGGGCAGTGCACTGTCTCTGGTAAAAGTGGGGATGCTCAGTTCGTGGGTTTATTGGCTATGGGCCATTGCAGGGCAAGCACATTTATCTACTTCAGCTAAATGGAAAATCAAGACCTTTGTGGTTCATGGTCACATGTGCTTGGGTGTGTGTGAGTGTGGTGGAAATGGAGGAAGAATGTTTGAGGTAAAGCTAATCCTTGGAAAAATCTCTTCCCTTCAGTGGCCGAGTGGGGCTGGGGACGGATGTCCACCCAGGAAGGGAGGGGCACCAGTCCCCCACCTTGCTGAGGACTGCGGATGTGTGTTCCATACAAAGCCTGCCTGCTGACCCTTAGACGGATCTGTCCTGCTTTAAATTCTCCATATGCAGTGTACCTTCTTATTTCGCACACCTGGACGGACTTCTCCCCTGTGAACCCCATCTGCCTTCCCACCCAGCACACAGGCCGCTGTTCCTATCAATGGCATATGAACAAATTTCATGGAAATCACCCCTGATCAATCATTGCTATCTCCTCAAAGCAGGAGAATTCTTAGTGTTGAAGGGTTATGCCAGATCAAAAAAACAAAAATCACGTGAAAGAAAGACTTACTAGCTTTATGCCCAAGAACGTCCAGTAGGGTAGGTGGTAAGACAAACCATCCAAAGCCAGGGGGAGTGGTGTGGCCCATTTCACCGTCTCTCATGCAGACTCAGTGGGAACTACCATCTCAAGTGTCCCGGATCCCCACCTGCCCCCAGACATAATTATAAAAACCTTAATTCCTGGCAAAAGGCTGCCTGGTAGCTCACTTAGAAGCACCCCCTTTTGTTTAAGAGGATTTTAGTCTGCCCGATTCAAAATAAAATGGAAATAAAATAAAAATTTGGAATGTCTCTGGTAAGAAGCCAGGTTGAAAGGTGATGGAGGAGTAACTGGGGGGAGCACAGGGTGAAGGGGCTGTTTGGGGTAATTAGTTAAATAATCTCCAACACCCTGTGCAAATAAACCCGTGCGTGCCAAGTAAATATATATATACATATATATGAGTGGAATTACATACCATAAGCCATTAATAAAGATGAAGATCATGACGGTGAAGATGATGATGGCGATGATGACTTGCTGTTTCTAAAGAACAGTGTTCCAGCTCGATGAATAGATTATCTAATTTATTCAGTACGACAGTCATTCCCAGCAGCTGTCCCCTGTCACCTTGCTGTAGTCAAAGAATCAGGTGCTTGGAGAGGTTGACCAGATGGCCCGGGATGATGGTGTTTGCCTTCACCTGTGCCTGGTCTAACCATGGTGCCCGTCGAGCTGTATCTGTGCCCCGACCACTCTGGATGTGCAAGACTCCTTTTAAATGGTTGTTTGCTTTGTGCTGTCACAAAGCTGCCACAGCTGAAGAATCTCATTTCAACTCTGGGTATTGTGGGTGTAATTGAGGTAGGTTTATTAATCTACTGGCTGAGTTTATAATTTAAAATCTGGGATGTGATGGCAGATGTCATTGCCCATCATGAATTTTGGTGGCTTGTGCTGAGCTTCTAAGAAAAATCTAAGCAGGAAGTCCGAGGTCCAAGGATGTGACCGCACAGTCTTAATTACCCAAGATGCTTCCCTTGGTAATTTTGGGGGGAGTGGGTTCCAAGGATGGACGCCGTGCTTGTCTTGGTGTGTGTTGGCAGAAGGGCACAATTAGAGGACCCAGGAGCACAGAGAATAGGGGAAACAGTGATCATATCTTTACTGGGTTAGGAATTAAACAAAAATAAGAGCTGCAGTGAGGGAAAGAACATAAATCACATTTTATTGAGTGCAAGGGTTCGAGTGTGTCTGAGGCAAGGTTCTACAGGAAGATTCAGGATGGAAACAGGAGGGTGTTGCAAGCTAATGAGAGAGGAAGAGAGGAGTAAGTGTAGGAGGAATTCATTATTAAGGAAAAGGAAATAGGTTATTGCCAATCTAAAGAAAAGGAGAGTGACTAAGAGAACCATATGGGCCAAAAAATGCAAGGTGTATGAAAATTCCTGATGCTACCAACACGTGAGTAAATTCTGTGCTCGAAGTTTGCTGAAGGCAGCTGGTCTGTTGAGGTGGGAGGGAGGCTTGTCAGGGTACGGGACGGCGGGGAAGACCAGAGGAAGACAGATGAGGGGATGCAGCTGAAACCCAAGTGAGCTCCTTCCCCACCCCCCACATTAGAAAAAAGAGCTGATGGCTGTATTCTGGAAATTGAAATCCATTTTCTTAGGGGCAGTGTGAAACACTAAAGGGTTTTATGGTTATGCCAGAGTCCAGAGTAGATAGTTCGACAATTAGAACTATTTGGAGGTTGACAAGGCAGTAGGCTTAGATGAATTCTATCCCAAAAGTGGGGAGAGAAAGAGCCAATGAAATGTGAGATTTGGAAAGGTGGAGACACCCCCCCAGGACTGGGGGGGGGGCAGAGGAGGAGCAGTCCTGAGCGCAGAGGTGCAGGCTGAGCAGGGGAGCCTCACCTCACTGCCTCTGGCCCCGGGGAAGTGTCCCGCTCACCCTTTCCCCTTTTTGTCTTCAGCTTCCCTCCCTACTCGTGCATGGCTGTCCTGTCCCTTCAAAGAACAGAAACTAGGTGTTTCCAGAATTTTTATGTCCCAGTACTTGAAAATTCTTTGGTTTCATGATGCCTTTACACTTAAGATACAACATGATAACAGTCGACGCTTACAATAATAGGAAAAAATGACTTTCAGGTAAATTACAATCCTTGGTTTCTACACCCCATGAAAGCTTTGCCATCCTCACTCCGCCATGTTTGTTTCACCACCTGTAAAATCGGAACAGTATTACCCGATCTCTTTACCAGTCTTCCCAAGGACCACCTGAGATAAATATATGAAAACATGCTGAGAGAAACACACAATGCTTTATAACCTCCGGTGTTATTTTGGGTAAGGATCAAGAAAAACCATAATTGTGTCTGGAATGTTAAGAGTTGATAAAGGAAAGATATATTCTGCTGTAGACTCTGACATAATATAATTAAAGTCTGACTAAAAGGAGAGAAATCACTTCCTGATGAATTATGAGGCCCAATTTATGGAATAAATTATTGGACTAGTTTTTTAAAAGTCCAATAGTGGTTATAATTTATCTTGATTAGTAGAAAGGTTTCATAAAATGGAGCACGCAGCTCATTGATCCGCTCAGTGAACGAGCTGTGTGGGGCACTCTGCACAAGCCAGATATCCCTTGCTCTGCGGAGGGCAGCTCGGCAGCTCGGCAGCTCAGCGTGTTCCATCACAGTCGTGGGACAGAACGAGAGCTGAATGTTATAATGGAAAATGATCAGTCTGCATGACTGGTGCAGAGAAATGAAGCATGACATTTGAAAACACATTTCCTCCGAAGATCTTGAAAGATCTCCGAACCAGAGCTCACCCACACATCTCTATTCCCCAAATTATAAAGCAAATCATCACTGATTTGGGGTTTGGCCCCCAGTGGCTTTGCCTTCCCACGCTCCTGTGTTCAGTTTTCCTTTCTGCTCAGGCTGTAAGCAAATAAGCAGCGTGACACCGTGAGACTGTCATATCGTGGTAACCCCCTGTTAGAGGCATCTCTGCGGCAAGAAGAGAAAATTAGAATCTGGATTCTCAGTGGGTCGCTCTTGATTAACACCCACCAACCTCCGATCAGTCACTGGGTGCAGTCACTCGGCTGTCAGCCTCAGGTTAGGGGGCAGGTGTTCGGAAAAGTTCCATCTGGAGCTGCCACTATATCCCTTCTCAGCTCATGTCAGGGAGGCCAAGTGTATTTAGCCAATGCTGAGCTTCAGACTGAGGGAATGGAATATCCCTCTGCTCTTGAACAGAATAGACCTGAAGACATTCTTGCCCCTCTTTTTTTGGTTGGGGGTATTTAATTGTGACTTTATTTTGTATTTTCTTTACTGCAAGGGCGAATAAGCACCCTCGGCACATATTTTTTGGACACTTGAGGGGAGGGTATTTTTTTCCAGTTTTATTGAGAAATAATTGACACATATCACTGTGTGTGTTTAAGGCATAGAGCATGATGGTTTGATTTACTATATTGTGAAGTGGCTATCACCTTGGGCTCAGCCAACATCCATCATCTTACACAGATACAATATACAGAAAAGAAAGAAGAAAACAAAATTCTCCCGTGAAGAGAACACTTAGAATCTACTCTCTTAACCACTGTCCCGTATGCCATGCAGGAGTGTTAGCTGCAGTCATCATGTACTCATCCCTAGTACTCATGTGTCTTCTACATGGAAACGGTCACCTCTGCCCACCTTCCCGCACGTGTCAGTAGGGTGGTGGTTATGGCCCTTTCTGATGACCTTGCCCTTTCGGATGACCCCTCTGTATTGGCACCTGGCCAGCCCCCTCCCAGCCACCGCTGTCCCGACAGCACTGTCACCTGCCCTCGGGCTTACGTGACTACTGTGACGTGGGTTCTGTCTGTCCTCTGAAGGCACATCTCCCATTTAGAATACTCAAATCCAACACCCTGTGCAGATGGAGAAGTCAAATAAGGGACAGGTGGTAATTTCAGGCATCTAGGTAAGAAAGTCACACATGGAGGAGTAGCTTGTATGTGTGAGTAGAGTAATGGCAAAGCGGTAATGATCTCCCGTGGCTGCCACTGGTTAGAAGAGGTCCTTGATGTCCACCCAGTTCATTTGTTTTCATGAATTTTAGCTTTTCCTCTCCTTCGTTCCCAAGAACAAATATGAAAGGGCAAATCCCTTGACATATTTTCTAGGTGTCATTTCCTAGTGTGGTGGTCTTAAAGGCTGAGGAGCCAAAGGTATTATTGACAATTGGATGTATTATTGGGCAGAAAGGGCACTAAGACCAAGAATGGGTTGGAAAGGTGTTGACAGGTGGGATGATTTGCAGGAAAGAGGTGCCCCACTTTGGGCCCTTGTCTGGATGGCTCCTCCAGCTTCTACAGAAAGGCAGCTCGTGTTTTAGGGAAATACAGTGAAACAGCAAATTCAATGTGCAGTGGCTTTAACACAGATCTTGTCTTATTCTCATAAGAGTGCAGTTTCTGTCTTTATCTGCCTGTTTGAGAGATGGGAAAATGGAGGCTCAGCAAGATTGATGCCACCCACCCCAAATTGCAGAGCTAATTCATCACAGAACTGGACTCGTGCTTGAGATCCAGTAGAAAGAGAACATGTTAGGGAAGTGGACTTCATTATAGGATTGTGTGCGCTTTACCTCTTATTTTAAATTTTTTTTATCATGCTTTACAAGAAAGAGCGAAGGCTACAAATATGTTGTATAAGGACAATGCAAAATGAATAGACTCATAGTTTTGTGCATTTTGAACCTCACTTAGTAAATACTCAAAAAAAGTGTTTGATGATGCCCATTCCCTCAAAGTACATAAAATGGGGCCCATAGTTCAGAAGTGTACAGATATTCTGCTATAGCAAAACATGTATATTCCTTAAAAAATCACCACATAATGCAGAATCACACTATAAAACTGCAGGGTTTATGGGGAAAATGGGGCTATGGACAAAACACATAAAGAAAAGTCAGGTGCCTCGTGGAGATGTTAGCACAGTTTTATTTGTGTTCAGGGGTTAAGAACCACATACGAACTACGATACGTATGGCACTTTGCCTTGAACTAGACCTGGAGTTTGGATGGCGGTAACTGCTGCGTGTGAGGATGAGTGTGTGCATGCATGTTCCTAAAGCTCAACTCAGCTGCACACATTCACCTAGGGTCCCTAGCAAACCAAGGCACGCATAAGCAAACACAGAATTAGTGGTATGCTTATATTGTTCCTTAATATATCAACGGCGTTCAAACAAAGTCACGTTTTCAAAACAAGCATTTTAACAGAACTGATGGCACCTAGGTCCTCCCTCTGAGGAGTTTACGATCCTGTTCAGAATAAAATGTGGATAAATAAGAAATTACTAAATGCCAAACTGAATGCATGTGTGTCTTGGAAAGGGAGGGGGGCGCCTGGGTGGCTCAGTCGGTTAAGTGTCCGACTTCAGCTCGGGTCACGATCTCAGGGTCCTGAGGTCCAGGCTCTGTGCTCACTGGGACATCTGCTTCTCCCTGCCCCGCCCCCCCCAGCTCATGCTGGCTCTCTCTCTCTGTCTCTCTCTCTCAAATAAATTTAAAAAAATCTTTTAAATAAAAGGAAAGGGAGGGGTTAGTGAGGCAGTCAGGGAAGTGTTCTTGTAGGAGGTGTTGAAGAAACGCTCTAAGCAGAGTCACAGGAGTAGAGGGAAACACGTGGGAGGGACAGGGGGAGATGGGCTCAGGACCGAATGGGAAATAAGGTCAAGTAAGTGGTTTTGTGCAGAAGCCAGAGTGGCCACGGGGAACAGTGATGGGCATCTCAATAAGAGAGGTTTTTGGAAGTTTGGGTAGACCAGGAGTCTGCGACACAGACTGGGAATGAATGTTTACAGACCTTAGGCCACCGTTCTGTCCCTTCCAGTCCCCCGTCTTCTTTCTCACTCAGCAGCGTTCCCTGAGTTCCCGTAAGGGCCACTGTCAGCAGCTGAGGTTGCACCTGTGAACACAGGAGGCAAAATATCTGCCCTAAGGAGTGTGTGTCCTAGTAGAGGAAGCAGCAGCGGAGTAAGGAAATGACAGGGGTCCAAGTAGAAATAGGGCTTGGAGTCAACGAAGTGGATACAGGGATAGGGAACGATGGGTTTGTGTGGGAAGGTGGCTCTTCCCGTGAGGGTGGCCAGAGATCTCCTCTGTAGGGAATCAGCACGCGAATACCAATGTGGCCTGTGTAGGGTGGGGAGCAGGTCTGGAAAAGTTGGTCCAGGCAGAGGAGATGGCAAGCATAGAGATGCTGAGCCTTGGGGAGGCCACCTAGCAGGCTGGGCTAGCAGGCTGGAGTGGAGGAGCAGGGCAGGGGGGGCAGCAGGGGGAGAGGATGTGGGACTATAGCAGCGACCCTATAGGGGCCTTAGTCCATGCTTAGGAGTTCTGGTTGTGCTCTAATTTTGAGCAGAGTGTGTCATGATCTGATTCACCTTTTTTTAAAAGTTCATTTTGTTTGTGTGTGGAGCGTAGTCTTTCATGGATAAAAGTGGAATCACAAAGACCAGGTAGGGGCGAGGGGATGGTAGGTTGGGCCAGGGTAGTAGATACAAGCATGGTCAAAAAACGGGGGGCAGGAGGGAGGGCGAGAGGAAGGCAGGCAGGAAGGATGGAAGGAAGGAAAAGAGACAGTTGGATCCCAGATATGTTTGACACTAGAATCTTCAGACCAAAGCCCAAGATTGGGTGTGAACTACGGAAATATAAAGTGAGGATAACTGAAGCCCCCTCCCTGCGCAGCCCCCGGGGTAGATGGAGGTGCAGAGTCCTGCGATGGGGACTGCCGTGAGAAGGGGAGTGTTAGGGGCTCGGTCGTCCCCTCAGAATTGAAGCCCTAGCCCCAGGACTTCAGGAAGTGACTGGATTTGGGGATGGAGCCTTTCAAGAGATGATGTAGTTAGGCAAGACCATTAAGGGGCCCTGACCTGATCAGAATGGTGTGCTTATTAGGAGAAATTTGGACATACAATGAGCCAACATGTCTGCACTCCAACAGAGGCAAGACCCTGAGGACACAGTCTGGTCTGAGAATCCGTTCACCACTGAGGACACATAGCCAGGCCCTACAGCATTGTTGACTGCACAGTACTTCAGTTCTATAAGGCCCTGTTCCCATTTGGGAAGGAGTTGAGCAAACACAGAGACTTACTTAAGGAAAATAATCACCATGTCAATAACCAACACGACAGCAAGTCTAGAATAAGAAACCTATCCCTCTGCCTTTCTAGCAGTTCTTGTCTGTTATGGGGGAAGGTCACCTGGAAGAATGAAAATGGAAGAACAAAAGGGAAAAGAAGTCACAGAAACTTCAGTGTGACACACGCTGGGTCTAGTCGAGGGAGGGGAGATCAGCTCATGAGCAGATCAGTATACGTTTCTCTTACCAGGATAAAGTCATCACCTTCAAGGTCAAGATTAGGAAGCTGGTCAGAACAGTTCCATTCTTTTTATATATGAGCAATTTTTAATCCCACAGCTGTTTGGGGAAAAAAAATATGAGTAATCATCACCTCAATGATGGAAGCTAGATCAACCTCCCACAAGTTTGCACCTTGAGAAGATTGGATGGAAGGAAATACACAGCGATGTGAGCTCGCATGACATTTTGATCAATGGTCTTCCACTTGAACTGGATGCTTCATTAATTCCTGTCTACACATCTGTTTCTGCACTTCTTCCTACAGCACTTTCCCCATGCTAGCCTCAGACCCAGTACTTACAGCTTTCCAAACATCCCCCCATTATATTCTTTTTTTGAAGGTCTGTGGGGATTGGTATGAAGGGGAATGCTATAAATAGAAAGAAAATAACTCACATGGCCAGGTAGAGCTCCCAAGAGGCCCTGCTCTTTGACACAATTAAGCCTCATTAAGGTTATGTTGTGCTGAAAAGTGGCCTTCTCAAGGAGTGTGAGATGTGCATTTTATTTAACTATATTTACACTGAGTTCAACTATTCTGCAGTCTCATTATGTATAATGCATTTACTAATGAAGAAATCAAAACATGACATGCATAAAATTCGTAGCACAGTTTTCAAACTCTGGTGGTACAGAGAAGCGCCCTTTAGGTCAGAATGCAGAGTTCATGCGTGTCACATGGTCGTTAAGAACATTGGCTTCAAAGTCACAAAGATCTGGGCTTAATCCTTGTTCGACCTCTAACTAGCTGTTACTTGGGACAAGTTATCTCTCTTCCTAAGCCTGTTTCCATTCGAAAAATGGGAAATAACAAAATCTCTCTAGTAGGGTTTTAATGAAGATGAAAATTGTATTACCCAAAGCTTAGCATGCTGCCTGGCATAGAATGAGGAGGGCCCAGAGTGGTTGCTGTGATGGGGGTGCTGCTGATGGTGAACAGGATGAAGAAATGATGGTGATGGTGATGATCATGGTGCTGGTGGTGCTGCTGCTGATGATTGTCATAATGACAATGATGATGATGGTGATCATGATGATGGTGTTGATGATGATGATCATGATATTTAACTGAACACATTTTCTCTGAAATGAAATACGGTGTTGCCTTTTCAGATCATCAGGCAAAGAAGGCCCCTTAGGACATGTCCCAGCTTTGGCTTGTGCCACTCAAGTCCTTGGTATGCTTCCTAATAAGAAAGGGAACTTACATGAATTGGTTTTTTTTTTTTTAAGATTTTATTTATTTATTCATGACAGACAGAGAGAGAGAGAGAGGCAGAGGGAGAAGCAGGCTCCCAAGGAGCAGGGAGCCCGATGTGGGACTCGATCCCAGGACCCTGGGATCATGACCTGAGCCGAAGGCAGACGCCTAACCATCTGAGCCACCCAGGCGCCCCATGAATTGGTTTTACTGAAATGCACCATTTAATATTCCCTCACATATTCTAAGCTCAAAAAATACAGATGTAGACAATTGTATTATAACTTTTAGTAAATTTGTTCAATCATAATATTCAATATTACTATATCATAGATTGTATTAGCAAGTATTAAAAACACTGTAAATGAGAGACACCTGGGTGGCTCAGCTGGTTGAGCATCTGACTCTTGGTTCCAGCTCAGGTCATGATCTCAGGGTCCTGGGATCAAGCCCCGTGTCAGGCTGGAGCCAGCTTAAGATTCTCTCTCTCCCTCTCCCACTGTCCCTTCCCCCACTTGTGCACGCTCTCTCTCTCCCTCTCTCAAAAAACAAAAACAAAGCAAAACAAATAAACCTGTAAATGAGAATGTAACCAACTTATAAACAATAAGCTTAACATTATTGTTGTGGCCAGGGAACTTTCTTGGACCAGAAAAGGGAGATAAGGAAAACAAAAATATTTCATTCTCTTACAGTATATTTCTTAGGCTTTATTGTATTTTATTTTGGTCTTATGCTTAACAAGA
This sequence comes from Mirounga leonina, assembly GCF_011800145.1. Lineage (NCBI taxonomy): Eukaryota > Metazoa > Chordata > Mammalia > Carnivora > Phocidae > Mirounga > Mirounga leonina. The sequence continues at coordinate 2,579,130 of NW_023270680.1, forward strand.
GATAAGACAAGATAATGGGGAAAAACAGAGTTCTCTAAAAGTGCAACATTATCCGATGGCATGGTCGAGAGGTTAGTATCTGTAACTGCCAAACCATGAAGAGAAGTTACAGACTTGTGCTCTGTACCCCATGCCATGCGTGTGGGTAGCTGGCTAGGATGAGGTCTCAGGAGAGAGGACACTCTCGTTCCTCCCTGAGATTCTGGGCTGATTCACTAAACTGGCCCTGACTTGGATCCCCTCAACAGTGCTTGTGGGTTTTGTGAATGAATGTGTAAAAAAGGAAAACAAATGAAGCAATCTTAGGAATGCCCTCAATACAGGGAAGTCCTTGAAATCAATCCATCCTTTTGAGGATCTTGGAAGAATCAAGGTCTTATTCACCAGGGCTCAGGTTCTGGAAGAAGAAACAAGGAAGGTTATCTGTCCCCTCTGAACAAACCTGGTCACAGATGTGTTTGCCTGTGAGACCATTAGTTAACCAACCGCACTTGCTAGGTTTTCTACTCAGGACCATTCACACTGGGAGGCTGGGCAAATCATTCAGCAGAGTGGAGCCTGATTTCAGTCACAAGTTCTCAAAGTTCTCTGGGGCTACCTGTGACGTTTTAAGGAGGTCTGGAAAGTGAAAACTGTCATCATAATAAATCTAATATTTTCTCTGCCTTCTTCACTTCTATTCTTTCATGAATATGAAAAAGTCATTAATTTTAGAGCCTGCATTGCAACTAACCTTGTTAAGTTTCGATGCAGTTTCAAAGAAGAGTGTCTGAAATTATCTAAAAAGGCAATTAAAATATCCCCCTTTTCCAACTACATGTGTGTGAGGTCTTATTTCCTTCATATACTTAAACTGAAGGAACATGTTGTAAAGAATTGAAGGCAGAGGTCAGGATCCAGTGTTCTTTTATAAAGGCACATATTATTGAGGTTTGCAAAAATTTAAAACAATGCCAGTCTAATAACTTATTCTTTTGGAAGATATAGTTATTTTTCATATGTTAATTATATTAACACATAATGGGTTCTTTTAAATAAACTAATGTTATAGGTGTACTTAAAATGTCTTATTTAATGTTTTATTTTTATATATTACATTATAATATTATATATATATATATACACACACACGCACATATATATCCCACATAAACAAAAGCTCTTTGAAGTTCTCAGTAACTTCTAAAAGTGTGGAGGTACTGAACAGAAAATATTTGAAAGTCACTGGATTAGATTATCCAGTCAAAAATCCCCTTCAAGCCCGAAACTTTTGGTTCTAAAACATGCCCAGGGGCGCCTGGGTGGCTCAGTCGTTAAGCGTCTCCCTTCGGCTCAGGTCATGATCCCAGGGTCCTGAGATCGAGCCCCGCATCGGGCTCCCTGCTCCGCGGGAAGTCTGCTTCTCCTTCTCCCACTCCCCCTGCTTGTGTTCCCTCTCTCGCTGTGACTCTCTCTGTCAAATAAATAAATAAAATCTTTAAAACAAAAAAAACAAAAAAAAAAACAAACATGCCCAGCCCTCGCTATGTTCTGTGAGGACCAGCAGTGAGTGTCCTTGCCCTCAGCGTCGCCTGGACCTTGTGGAGAGACAGCTATCTCCATGAAGGGGTCAATTAGACAGCCCAGCACCAAGGACTCAGCTGTGGGGCTCAGACGAGGGGACTGTGGGAAGTAGGGTTTGGAGAAGGCGGCTTCTCCTTTGACCTTGGTTACTTTCTCTGTGATGACACACTGTGCTCTCAGTAGGGCATGTTCCACAGAATGCTTCTGGGCTTTATTAAGAAACTTTTTATTGAAACCAAGTATTATCTCAATAACCAAATTTTAAACTCACAACGCTGGACCTAGTGATGCGAATGAGCTATGTGAGAGCTTTTAAAATTGCCCTGTTTGTTGATTGTTTTGACACAAGATTGGTTGTGTGGCTAGACAAGGCCAACTGGAAGATGAAAAGGCCTCAGGAGGGCGCCTGGGTGGCTCAGTTGGTTAAGCGACTGCCTTCGGCTCAGGTCATGATCCTGGAGTCCCTGGATCGAGTCCCGCATCGGGCTCCCTGCTCGGCGGGGAGTCTGCTTCTCCCTCTGACCTCCCCACTCTCATGTGCTCTCTCTCTCTCATTCTCTCTCTCAAATAAATAAATTAAAAAAAAAAAAAAGAGACGGCCTCGGGACCCTGAGCAAACCCCCTATTATGTAACTCTTTAAAAAAAAATCTGTAATATTGAAATGTTACCTGTCACTTTTAAATCCCCTATCATGGGCCTTGTGCTCTATAAGACACTTTGTGTAGGTTATCGATTTAGTCCTCAAAGATGCTCCCTAAGATGACAATTGTGATCCTTGTGCTATAAATGGGGGACTAAGGGTTAGTGGACCAGGCGGTGGCCAAACCACGCAGCTGCTAAGTGGGGAGCCTGGTGCTTCCTCCGGCTGTCTGATTCTAAGCTCATGACTTTTCCCTACACTAAATTTTCAGTGGTCAGCTCGTGGAGTTTCTGGGATGACTGAAGAAGCAGATTGCAATGTGCGCATAGTAGGTGCTGGGCACATAGTAGGTGCTCAGTTGGTCTTAGTTCGCCTGCTCTGCCCAGCTCCTGGGTCACGTACTTTGTAGAATCAGTGTGTGGTCAGAGCAGGGTTAGCCACATAGGACCCAGGAGAATAAGTCTGTCCTCTGAAGGTTCCTGCTCTCGGCCGTGCTCAGTGGGCGTTTGCTGATTAGTCTGCTGGTATGGCGTTGCAGTTAACCATCCCTGTGTTCATGGACAAATCCCTCAATTTTTCTGGGCTTTGACTTTCTTTTCTCTAAAAGAAGGAATTTGGGCAAAGGTACCTTAAGACCTGTATAGTCTATTCAAATCTACATTGTACTGTTGCTCATTTTTTTTAAACAAACTTAGTAGTTCCAAGAAATAATGGAGTTTTAGGATTTGAATGTTTATCCCAAATCCTAGAAGTACCAATTGGAAATCTGCATCACAATTAAAGAAATGTGCTGTTTAAGAAAAACAGCAAAATATATCTGTTCTTCATCACAATTCCTCGGCATCTGGTATAAAATTGATGCTATAAAAAGGACTTTCTTCTTCCAGTGTTAAACCCTAAATAATGAGAAATAATACAAAGGAAATTTCTGTCCTCCAGTAAGTAGAGAGGACTGTCCTGACTGCCATTGTTTGAAACTGTGGGCTGACCACAAAGACTTTGTGCTGCATTTTGTGCTGCTTTTCACGATGAAGTAATTCTCATCTTCCCTGCAGACTAAATTCGGCGTGTTGAAAGAGGGACGTGGTTCTGTCCTCACGTTGTTAGTTTCCCTCATCAGCCATGTTATGTAACCCTATTAAGTGCGTTTAGTCCCGCTGCGAGCGCATTGAAGGCTGTGGCTCATCACCCAGTTCTGCAGCCTGAGCTGCTTTTGTCCCTCTGACGGTGCCCGGGTGCTATGCTGGAATCCTGTCTTACGTCAACATAGAAAATCTGATCATTGCTGTTTACGAACCGATAATATAGGAAAAACCAATCTGAATAGAGAGAAGGAAACAAGTCACTTCCCTTAAGGAAAGCAAAGCACAGTCTATGTAGGCTATGGAGTAACAGCTCAGAACCACAGCATCTAGAAGCTGGTGGGGGCCAGAACGCCATGCACGGCTGTCCTTCCAAGTACCTGCAGGGGAATGGCTTGTCCACCGGCCCAGTCCCCCAGAGGCTGTGCAGGTTTTCGTCTGAAAAGTCTAGTACGTTCAGGGCCCGAGGCACATGAGGTTTTTTCCTGAAAGAGGAGGGAGCTAAGACCCGGTTCCATGTGGTGAAGTCTGTACTAACCAAAAGGGGGAGTCAGATGAAGGTGTGCCCATGCGGGAGAGGAGGTGGTTTTCCCTCTGGAAACAAGGGTACAAGTGTCCCCATTCTAGGCGAGCCTGATGAGGAATCCCACCCTGGCTCCAGAGCTCAGCCCCACCCTGAGGTACACAACCTGGGGCCTTTCGGTCCTTCAGCCCATGTGTGTCCTTCTGCCCACAAGACCCCTGGCCCATGCGGATCAACTCTCCTTTTATTGAAAACCTCCCTTTCCAAAGGAAAGGGCACTGAGGAAATCAGGTGGAAAAGATCTACTGCAATCCTAATGAGTTCTGATTAAGGACTGGGTTCGTGTTCAACACCGTAAGCTCTTTCATGGGAAGATTCCAGGGTCCCAAGGATATCTGCTTCTGTCATTCCAGCTCAGCAGACTTTGTGTCTTCACCAATCAGAGGGAAGACATTCAGAAGCTGAAGTTCCAGAAATAGGCCATGTAAATCGCCTATGTATTTTGTTTCTATCAAGTTTAAGTATTCAACAGCACTCTACTTACTTGTCAATCCGGACAGGTGCTAGGGCCGCCTCCTTCTGGGGTAGCAGTCTGGGAGGGGGCGAGGAGGTGGTTGTCCCACTGGGTAGGGGGGGCAAGCAGAAAAAAATGTGTTGAAATTAGAACAGGTAGGTGTAGAATTCTAGCGTGATCCCGTATTACTCAGCATACAGAACACGAGAGGAGAGCAAGAAGGGGGATGCAAGGGCCAGCAGTGATCAGGAAGGCTCCAGAGAAGGCCCCAGAGTGGCTAGACCTTAGGATTTCAACAGCACACTCTGAGGTGCTGGAGGTAAGTCAGACAGGCTTTCCAATTTACAAGGAGTGCACCTGCTCAGTGGGGCCAGCAAGCGCCATGGCCCATCACTCAGAGAATGTACCTTCCTTGGCAATAATAAGAGGGTCACAGAGAAAGTCAGAGTCAGGGCTAGGCAAAAGACATCAGGCTGCCTCTCCCATAAAACGACACAAAATGTCTCAGACATTGGATCTGGAAGCCAAGTCACCATACCTTGAGGGAGAAAAAGTCCAGTGAAGTTGGACAATATGATTTAACAAGACCTGGAGGTATTTCTGTCTCCAGGATTCCCTGCCATATATTTGCTCTTGAGATTAACCTATTAATGAGATGCTTTGGACAAAGTCTGTACCGAAGCCCTCAGGTTATATCAAAGGACTGCCAGAGTGGGTTTCCTGGTTGGAAGTTAAAAGTTCTCAAAATTCCTTCTACCTCCAGTATCTTGATATAATCTACATCTCCCAGGATAGATGATTAGCTTCTTGAGAGCAGGTACCCAGATTTATTCACCCACGAATCCCCGGCTGCTTCGCACAGTGTTTGAACAGAAGGGAATATCTCCATAAGTGTCCCCTGTCTTCTGCTAAGATAGGCCTGTGTGCTCCATCCGTCTTTGACAGGCCTTTCTCCTGATATTTACTTTTAAGTAAATGGAATGTTCATCAAAGTAAAAAACATGCTTTGCTTAGTACATTACCTCAGACTACAGAGAATGCACCTCTGCTACTTCTTATGGCCCTTTGGGGACAGCTGTGAATTTAGTTTCTTATACTTTATTAGTGTAATTGAAAAGGACATTAATCTAAAGGGAGGCATTTTGTACACTGCCTGGCTAAAAATTATACAAATGTGGTTTTCTCAGTAGTGCACCGGCTACTTAAATTTCACCTAAAGATTCACTGCTAAGCTCACAGCCCGCTTTTTCTTTTCTTCCTTGGAATTTGATTTTAGAGGTTCTGGGATCCCCAGAATTTCATTGACGTTCATTTTCAGAATCTCATTGTGGGTAAGCAGTGCAGGGGAGCTGGTCAGGAGTGTTATTGAGGAGAAATACACACAGGTGCTTAAAGTCCTTTGAAAGGGGCTTAGAGAAAGAACCCCAGAGAGATGGGAGATGGTCGTCGTGGTGACCCCCCCGCCACTGGCGGTAAGGGACTGAGGAGCCCATAGGTGTTCCTCTGGTGTCCCCATTGTCCCCATACTGCATGCATTCAGCCCCGAAACCCACCCCGTCCGCAGGCCTTCCGGGGTTTCAGGTGCATGGAGCTCCCAGAAATCCTGCTTTGCAGGACAACTCTCTCCAAACCAGGAGTGCAGTGAGATTCACGTGCTTTTAAGCAAATGCACCGATTTGTTTTGTGCCCAGCAGAGGCTCTTCTACCATTTTCCTCAGGACTTTAGATATGTTTAACCTAACTTATGGAGAACATAGAAGAGCTTCATTGATCTGTGGACACAATAAGTCTTAGATGCTGCTCATCTCACGCTCTCTTTGTCCCCGGGATCTTTGATCTATATTGATTTGAGTCTGACCAATTGGAGATTCTCAATACTGGAGGGTCCGGCCTCTTTGCTCGGCCCTGCTCCCTGCCACTCCTGTGCGACGTCCAGCAACAGAGTGGTGGAAGCAGAGCAGAGCAAGGGGAGCTCCAGATGTGCGGGACAGAGCTTCCAATGGAGGATCAGGGCCCTCGGAGCCGTCCCCCCAAAGACAGTAGAGGTCAATGATGGATGCCAGCAAGCTGTCCATTCAGAGGCATTTCTCTCCTCATTATGATGACCATGTGCTTTAAAATTGTCAAGTGGCAATTACCCATATTTTGAGACAGTGCTTTTATAACAAAATACAGTCTTATCCGTGGATAATTATCTCTGTAACAATACACCTTGTTATGTAAGATCACAAGACGAAAAGAGAACAGTTGTCTTGACATTCTGTGGCTTATTTGATTATGTCCACTTTTATGAATAAGCAGCATATTTCAAACTCCAATTCCAAAGTAAAATAGACACTTCGGTGTTTGGGGTCTTTGTTTTTGCTTTTAATGAATGAGAGCTTGAGGGGGAAATGGTTTGGTCCTTGGAATGATTTTTCTTGAAACGTAGCCAGGACATCAGCCTGGCACAAGTAGAAAGACCTAGTTCTAGCAGCACTAACACTGAGGAGAAAAACTGCACCCCATGTGAAATTGTTCTCGGGGTCTGCTGTTTGTCCCTGCCATTCCTGCTCCTCTCCAGAGAGCCAGGAAGCCAGACAGCAAGAGTGTCTGGTTAAGAGTTTGCTGTGCCACGTGGTCATGGAAAGCATGACCTCAGGAGGTGGGGTGGTCTCTGCACTTGCTCTCTCCCTGGTTTAAAGAGGTCCTAGGTACTCAGGGTCCTCAACAGAAAACACCCCAGCTTGGTATTGACTCATCTCTAGGGATCTTTTCAACTGTAGAATTCTACAGTCCTTTCCTCTGGCCAAAACTTGTCAGTGTAAATTGGAAGCATTATTCCAAGTTTGTAAGTTCCAGTGAGCATTTTGATGGGATTCCATGGTTCCTGTCACAACACTGTTCTCGGGGCGCCTGGGTGGCTCAGTCAGTTAAGCATCTGACTCTTGGTTTTTGCTCAGGTCATGATCTCAGGGTGGTGAGATCGAGCCTCATGTCGGGCTCCATGCTCAGTGCAGAGTCTTCTTGTCCCCTCTCCCTCTGCTCGTCCCCCCCCCCCATAAATAAAATCTTAAAGAAAATAATGACACTGTTCTCAAGTCATAGCATACCACGCTCTTTACACCTGTAAATATGGCAGCCAGTTTCCCCACAATGGTGTAGGAGCCATTTCTTATACTGGTCTTGAGTACAAGTCAGATGCTTCTAAGGGTTTAGGCCCATCCACTCACCCCCTAACCCTCTGCATGGCCACTGACAACTCTGACCTCCAGACAGGGTAGCGTCCTTGGACTCCTGGCACCCAGAAGTGTTACACCCTAAATTTTAGCACTTAACTAAATTAGGGTTCTTTCATACACATAAGAAAAAGATTTAATTCTTTTTCAAGCATGCAAACTAAGATTTTTTTTCATGTCCTAAGGAACTAGTTATCAAAATCTGCAAATCTGTCTTGATTTTTACCTTACCTTCTCTTATAAGCATTTTAGTGCCTACATGTACATTAGGCACCAGATGTGGCTCTGGGAAGTCATGGGGATAATTTTAAATATGAGTTCTGAAGTCACTGCTTTTCTTGTATTTCATTACAAAATTCAGGAATATTTTCTTTTTAATTAAAACTGAACCTTTTAAAAAAATCCACAACTCTTCACCTCCATCAGTCCTGCTGTGTTCTAGCACAATCACAGATCCTTGAACTGCATTCATAGCAAACACGATCATCCTAGAGCCAGGGTCAGAGACAGCTGCAGATGCCCATATGCCTCAGGATCACTTGACTGCCCCCATGCACCTGCCCCTGGCACACTTTCTGCACAAGGCCAGCAGCTGTGTCTCCAGAAATGGAGATCTTAGAGGACAGACTCTACTGTGGTCCTCACACAAATAAGTTTCCTCCTTTTTTTCTAGAAGGCATTTGATTTGGATCATTCTGCCCTGAGCCATCTGCTTTGGAAATTGTTACAACTATAACTAAATTAATTGCTCATTCATACTAAGTGTCAAAATTTCTAAAAATGATCAAGCTGGTAAGGCATCTCCCATGTTCCTTGCACATGATTTGGTCTGTGATCATGGCCATCCTTTCTCCCCCATCTCCCTGACCTAGTCCAGCTTCTCCACATTTAACAGATTAGAATTCAGAATGCAGTTTAGAAACTCGGGAATCCAGGCTCTTGTCCTGTGGCTCTTGTGTTTGAGATTCATAAAACCTTGCTAGTGCCTAGGAGGTATCTGTTTATCCTAGAATGGGGTCAGGATGGAAGTATGTGATGAGCACATCCAGACTAACCTGGGAGTGATGATGCTTGTGGTGGTGGTGATCTTGCTAAAACAGTAAACCACTTTTATTGGTGGTATACCTATTTTGTTTCAAACTTATGAGTGTTACCTTAGAAATACATACTAACATCTCATCAGTAGTTATTATTCCCATTTTAGAAATAAGGCACTTTGACTCAGTTGCTAACTGATTTTTCTCAGGATCACGCAGATAAACATGGCAAATCCCGAATCCAAATTTGGGTCTACCCGCTGCTAATGGCCCTTCTGCCTCTCCATAACCAGTGTCATCTAGAGTCCCAGTGGGGATGGAGTAGGTAAGGTTGAAGAAAGAAGGAAATTTCCCTTTTAATGGTTAGCATAGTATCAGTGAGGAAATCATATTGATGAGGTCAAGAATTAAACTGGACATGAGAGTATTATTCTGACCTCAGGGATAAAGGAAGGTGGGAGCAGCGCAGCCTATACACAGCTTCAGGTGAGGAGGGACACAGAACAGGGCAGAGCCCTAGAGATATAGTCATTTTCACTACTTATGGTACATTTTTTCTATAAAGAATTAGTAAATAATGACCATTGTTCCCAGCAGAAATGTAGGGATAGGTGCCTACCAGCCTCTGGTCACAACACTTCCATCAGCTGATGGATACATAGCCTTCTTTTGTGTTTCTGTTTACAGACGCGTTATTGAATATCTGTTGTTCATTCATTCACGTTGACCTCACTTGAGGTCAACGGCACTATAACTCAACGTGAACAAAGCTTTTCTCGCACACGTATTTTCTCCTGAGGGTGCATCACTGCCTTCTTGTGCTGAGGAACACCGGACAGCACTCTGCACTATGTTTTGGGGCCATTTGAAACAGTGAAATCATCACCAAAAAAGAAAAAAAGAAAAAGAAAAATGTGGCACTAAATGTGTCCATCCTGCAAATTCTCAGAATTCATCTGAACTGTTAAAAAAAACCAGACTATACGTAATAACCATTCACAGACAGATACATGGAGCACTTACCTTGTAAGAGCCATTGTTCCTTTCGTTGAATGAGTGAAATAAAAAAGGTGGAAAAGGGGAAAGGAGTCCTCTCTGTCCCTGTGCAGCAGTTCCAAACGTCCCAGTGTAGTCTGTACCTCTGTTTGCTTTTCCCGTGCAAATATGAAGCAGCCTGGCTGCCATGTGACGTGCTAGCAGACGCAAGCTGCTGTTTTAATGAGCAAGAATTTCCTGCAGCTTTGCGGAATAACCGGTGAGGAAGGTCAGGTGACTGTCCCTGTTGTGCAGGTGACGGGCGTGCTTCAGCTGACTCTCCGTGTGACTGAAGGAGTGACCACTTGGCTTCATTAAATGGGAGATCCATAGACAATCAGTTCTCTAGACAGTGTTGTGTGGGGCGGAACTGTGAGCAGTTTTGACCCTCAGCAAAAATTGCAAGATTAGGAGGGCGTCCAGGACACCATGGATGTAAAGCTCAAGCACTGAAACATCATGGCTGCTTACCAACTTGCTGACTAAAAGAAAAAAATGGGCTCAGAACACGTTGAAAAACAGTTTTCACACTCCAGAAAACTCTAAATGACTTTCATGTGTGGATCAGATGCCCTCTTTGAAGAATTTGCTTACTGCCTTGTTTTCATAAGCAGCTTGAAGAAAACTCAGACAGGAACAATGGTCTCCATCTGCTCTTATAATGCTGCATCCTACTGATACAAAAGTATAGTCATATCCAGTCCTATTTATCATGAATATAGCACTTGGATCTGTTTCCTCACATGACAAATAGGGACAAGCACAAACACTGGGCTCTAAGGTGATGTGACTTTTTAGCAGTTATTATAGAGATTATTCATCCAAATATGTGTTTTCACCTTCAAAGGAGTTGCCTATGAAGTAATATACTTATTCTATTAAGGGTACTGTTGTTCCAAACATATTTGGAAATATTTGAACATCTTCACATTTTTTGAAAATGTTTAATGACATTAAATGATAGTCCCTTAAGAAAAACATGTGTGTGCCTCTGTGTGTGTATGAGTATGTGTGTGTGTATGAGTGTGTATGTGTATGAGTGTGTGTGTGTGTGTATGTGGTATATATATCATGTGTATGTTTTGTTTCTGTTTGATTTGTGTGTACGCATGTGTGATGTGTGATGCATGTGTGCATGTGTGAAGATCTAATCATTTAGAGGCGTGTATGGAGAATACCGTTGTTGATCAAATCTATTGTTTTGTGTAGGGTCAAAAAAAATGACATATGTGATGATAAAATTTTGCCATTGATTTTCATTTGTGCTCCCCAAACCGTCGGGATGTTCTTGAGTTGCTTCAGGGGCACTGCTGTGGAGATAAGAATCTGTTCTGAAGTGATGGTTGTGAAGGGCATCACTTAATGGGTCAGATGTATATGAATATAGCAGTATTTAGAGTAGTGTGCCATGTGTGTAGATGAAAAAAAAGTGTCATGTTAGCATGAGCCTTTCTTACCAGTGACAATTGTGTTTAGACTGCAGAGTCTCATTAGTTTGATTTTTGAAATCCAAGATAAACTTTTAGAAAAGGATATTGGTATATCCACTGAGCTTTGAGAATGTAATGAGTGGACACGTAACTTTTAATTTCACTGGGAGTGGAACACCTTGCCTATTTAAAGGATTGCTTGTTGGCTAACTTGCTGATAGTTCCTGCAACTTGGTCTAACACTTAGATCATTTGTCCTCAAGTGGATTTAGCTTTAAATAAAGAACTCCACGCGCATAGGGGGTGATCTGTGAATCAACTGTGAAAAAACAGTTCTAAGAACCTCTGGAGTAGATCATGTTTTTTCCTATTGAGATAATAATCGTATTAGGCCATTGTTTTGAATAATAATGCTTGTATTCTGTTCAAAGCTTAGAACATTTTACAATTCTAAATAAATGTTAAGAATAGTCAGTACGATATTTTGAAAGAAGAGTTACATCTAGCACAGATAAAAGTAAAATAATTGTTCATCCCCTGTAACTGTATTTGAATGGGCCAGAGCAAGAGAATCGCTCAGAAACCCAGGAAAGTAGAGCAGGCCTGCCATTATCCCTCTTCCTGTTATTTTAGCATTTGTGGGTTTTTTTAAACTTCTTATCACAAAGCTCTTGAGCATTAGACTAAATGCAAATGTAAATTGTAAACCTATTCCTTTGGGCTTCACAAAGACTTAAGCTAAGGACTCAAGAAGTGTATCTTTCTGGAGAAGCTTTTCCTAAAAACCCAGCCTACCTCCTAGGCTGAAATAGAGGCCTGAGGGGAGCGTGAGTGCAGGCAGCCCATGGTTTGGCAGACGGTGCCTGGGCTGGTGCTCTTCTCTCCACTTACTCTATGGCCTTGGAGAGGTCATGTCCCTGCTGAGTCTGAGCTCCCTTCTTCCGGAAACAGTGACTCCGGGGACTGGGCATGATGTGGTCAGTGCAGAGCATGGGCTCAGGTAGTTGCTCCATAAATGGTGGCCACAATTATGCCTATTAATTAGTTACTAACTCAATTTACATTTGGATTTAATTAATACCGGTAATGAGTGGGTTCATTACTCTATTAGCAACATATTTGCCAGCTGAAAATCATTTCTAGGAAAATCCCAGTACTGGCCTTTTTCTATTTCCTTATATCTCCTGGTCCTAATAATGCAGCATGAGGGTCAACGTGAACTGATGATCACTCTGTGTCAAGCCTGTCCTGAGCCACTTACGTATGAACATATGTGATTCTCCCAGCCACCCATGAAGTAAGCACAATTACTGTCCCGTTTTTACAGATGAAGAAACTGAGACAGGTCGGGACACTTGACTGAAGGCACGCGGCTAGGAAGTGATAGACATGTGATCGTTAAGTGACAAGAATGTAGTCTTAAATGCCAGGATTTATACTTGTAAATAGGCCCGGCACATGGTGGGCTTTCTCTGTTTTGGGGCTGCTTCCCCACTGTGAAATGTGTTCAGGACCATTCAGGAGTCAGTCACTCTTGGGTCTCTTATTTTCATTGTCACAACTGGTTGATGGACACAACCATTGTTCATTGTAAATGTACATGACTTGTGACTACTTTGTTAAAAACCAAAAGGGCCACAAAGTCCGAAGAGTTATCCCCATTGACTATCTACGAGAATGTGCTAGAAGGTCTTAGGAGATCATGCTAAGTGGAAATGCATTTTGCATCTCAGCAAAAGATCTATGGGATAAGTATGCATTTTGGCGAGGATCTGCCTTACATTGGGCCAGACAGATGGCTTTTAGCCCCAGAACTGATCTGGGTCAGTGACCCCTTTTTTATAGTCTTACCGCATACTTAGGAGTTTGAAGTTCTCTGGTGCATGAGACTGCATCCTGCTACCTGAGAAAGATGCAAACCACCTTCCTTGCCTGAAAAGAGCTTCTCCCAGTTCTTCAGCAAAAAAAGGTATGGTCTGGGGTTTGGAGTCCCTCGTGGGTCTCTGTGACTGTATCCTTCTACACTTCTGTTTCCCCCCTGTCAGATGAAGAGTCACCTCGCCTAAGAGAGTTCTCATGAGGGATCTATGTAAGTGTCGCTGGGGAAGCCTGGTACAAGGCCTGGCACATTCTAAACATGCATGATGCTCCTTCATTCCCTCTGCATTCAGTGTGCCTGTGGGTCCATCATGTAGGCATGGAGCTGCGGTTTGCATTTGATGGTGGTACCCTTGCCAGCTGATCTTCAGTCCGTTGTCCAGCCCAGCAACTGGGCGGTCGTTGGAGTTGTTCTCAGGGTTGGCCCCCTAGCAAGTGTACCATATACCCCAGCCATCCATGTAAGAGGTTTTCCTAAACTGCATGTGGCTGACAAAGTAGCTGCCCCTCAGGGGTGGGTTTCCATCTCTTGTGTGCAATTTTTTATGACTCTTACTTCCTCCTTCTGGGCCTTTCCTTCCCTCTGTGCTCCACATCCCGCAGGAGAGAGGCTGTGGAATCAGAAGAGTATGCACCTCACCCTGGGCTCAGCTCTCCCTTTAGACTCAAAACTGGGAGTGGGATGTGCAGCCCTGGGGCCTTGGTGAGGAAGGCTCTTGCCCGTGGTGCCTTCTCAGGTGCTTTCCTTGGAGTTGCTATCAAGTCGTGTGCTTATTTGAAAGAATTCACACATAATGGCTCATTTATGGTAGTTAGGCATTGAAATGAAGGCCATTCTCCTTTCACAATAAAACAAAATAAATGGCTCTAATGTAAGTACAGGGTGACTTTTAAGGGGTTAGAAGCAATCTTAAGTGGTCAGCTTATACCAGGAGGTTAAATGAGAGATATTGACTCTCTGGAGCCACATCCTGCTCAGGCCAGCATCAGAACACACCTGACGTCTCACTCCGGCCCAGGGGCAACACCTGGACATATCTGTAGGGTCAGGATACCTACATCCTGTCTTCAGTTCCCACCCTATGACAAAGCACACAGTGATATTCAGAGTAGGCTTCTGAATTGGGACCAGGCTCATTCCCAGTGCCCTGTTGGTCCTACTAACGTAACGTGCTCACCTTCTGAATGCTAGAACCTGGCTCACATTGCCCTAGATCACTCATTTGAGAGGCAGACTGGAATGGACATTCCAAGCATGAACTGTGCGACCACATGCCACTTTAAATCCTGAACTTGACACAGTTGTGTAATCTTGGGCAAGTGAATTCAGCAATTGCTGCGGTGGTTCACTCATTTGTAAAACGAAGATGATAATCTACTTTGTAGGTTTACTTTAGGAATAATTGAGTTAATACATAGGAATTATAGGAATGCCTGGTACTTGGTATTTGTTAATAGGAGCTAGCCATCATCATCATCATCATCATCATCATCCTCATCATCATCACATCACCAGCAGGAACTTAATGAGTACCTATAAGGGAAAAGCAATATACGCAGCTCCTTGGGATTCACAATGATAAGCAAGGCATGGCTCCTTTCTTCAGGGAACTCACTCTCCAGTCAAGGCAAACAATAATATTAATAGAAGCATAAATAGCCATTATTATAGAGCTCATCTAGCACAGGATACCATAGAAATTCCTGGGAAGCAATCCTGTTGAGACAGAACTTGAGCATCCTCTGTGATCCTGGTATCTTGCCAGATAGAAGTTCAAATAAGACTTAAACTGAGCTCCATGCAACCCCAAGTATATGAGAGCATGATGAGCAGACATCCGCCTGCCATCTACATGCAGGGAACTGAATATTGCGCTGTCCAGGGGACGTGTGTTGCTCGCTAATTATTCTGACACCATGAGGACAAGGGAACCGCTGCCTCTGGACCCAAATCATTGCAGTCCTCTTGCAGATGCATGACACAAAATCAGCTATTTTAGGATTCAAAATTAACAGATTATGCTATGTAGAGCTTTTTTTTTTTGTTTCGAAGTGTTTTCCAAACATTGCATCATTTAACCCTCATGACATTGATGTTAGATAAGCAAGCAAGAATTCTTTCTGTGCTTGACAACTGGGGAAGCTGAGTCAGTCTCAAGAAGATGTATGATCATGGTCATTGGAGAAGGGCCTTCTGCCTTTTGGGCCAACTCACACTCCATGGGACCATGAGGTACCTGTTATAGGTGGATCTTTGCTGATTTATAGACCAATGGAGGAGTTGTTACTCAATTCTACCAGTTTGCAAAACATAAATTAATAGTCATGCAAATTTCAGCCAATTAATTATATTTCTGAAATTAAAAAAGTTAAACTACTCAAAAGAATTGAAAACAGGGACTCAGATACTTACGGCTAGTGTTTGTTGTCGCACTATTCACAGTAGCCAAAAGGTGGAAACAACCCAACTGTCTATCAGTGGATGAATGGATAAATAAAACATGCTACCTACTTACAATGGAATATTACTGAGCCATAAAAAGGGATGAAGTTCTGATACATTCTACAACATGGATAAATCTTGAAAAAATTGTACCAAGTGAAATAAACCAGACAGAAAGGACAAATGCTGCATGATTCCACTCATACGAGACATCTAGGAGGGGCAGATTCGGAGAGAGAGAAAGTTGGGAGGGGTCACCAGGGCTGGGGGAGGGGAAGTGGGACTTACCACTTGATGGTTACGGGGTTTCTGTCTGGGGGCGACAACATGGCGGGCACAGACCGTGGTGATGGCGGCACGCCGTGAATGTGCTCACCGTTACTCAACTGTGTACCCAACACTGGCTAAACTGGCCGATTTTATGATATATGAAACTTACAAAACCACAATTGAAAAACACAGCTCTAATAACTCACAGTGAGAAAATGCTTTAAAAAAAGTGGGAAGATGGCAACATAAGAATATTATAAATTATGAGAAGGATGATAAGTTCTTATATTTTTCATGAGAAGTATGGATATCACAATGCAGAGGTGATCTTAGTTTAATTTTAAGACTATTTGTTCCTGCTGTCCTGTTAGGATATATATGTGGACTACTGGCATGCTTAGAATACAGAAAAGACTGAGTCTGTGGAGTGATAACGTTTTAACTTTTTGCAAGAAAACTCTGGTATGTTTTTCATTCTGACAAATTTGGGGATCAGAAAGATGAGGAGCTCCTTCAACTCATTCATCCTTACGTCCTCAAGGACCATGTATCATCTCTTTACCTCATCCTACTGAAATCTACCTCTAAGAAAACATAGCTAATTACTCAATATTGTCTTTAAAATACATATGCTCTTGATCAGTGCGCTAAATATATTTATAGTTTCTATGCTGTACCTTGGAAAAGAACAGATTCAGTTTTCCAAAACTGTGGACCCAAGAAGAGCATTTATGTTCTGCATAATGGGCAGGAAATGGGGAGAAGGCAGACGGCTGTGTCTAGTGATGAGGAAGAGGAAGTGAGCTGGAGCTCCTGGTCCCAGGTCAGCCTCCGGCTTCGTCAGCTTCCGGCTTTGTCAGCCTCCAGCTTTGTCAGCCTCCAACTTCGTCAGCAGCCTCGGGCAACGTCTCCATCTTTGTGCACCTTGACGCAGTCATGAGTAAAATGGTTTGTGATATTGAATCCCCAGGCTGCATGTTCAGGACAGACACTGAGCCTTGGGGTGCTCGGAGCTGGGCAGGTCACAGATGCCTCGGGCCATCATGGAACATTCAGACCAGACGGTACAACAGAATGCTCACTTAGCCAAGGCAGCAGCATCATTTATCCATGTGATGGCCCTGCATGGAGGTGGCCTTTGTCTGCTGAGTGACTTTTTGGAAGCTCATTCCCCACCAGGCAAGGGGGTTACTGAGAAGACCTTAGAAGACTGAGAAGACAAGGCTCCCCAGTGGCTGAGGGTTAGTGGTAAGTTGGCTTTGAAACCCAGACTTTGCTGTGGCCTTGGGAACTGTTCAGCCAGTGTCCAGGAAGCAGCTCTTCTCTCCTGCCCTCCGTGGTCTCGTCCAAGGCCAGTATCCCACTGGCCACACTCCTGTCAGCATCACTCCTGGGGTTTCTGGGTTTGGAGAAGTAAAACACATTGGGTGTTTGTCTTCTGAAAAAGCTCGTGATTGCCAACAGCAAGACAGATCTTGCAAATGCAGGCGGCCCTAAGTCCTACGTAGGAGAGATGTGTATTTGGTGAGTGCTGGGTCTCCCCAGTGGGTCAGTTTGTGAAAATGTTTAAAATGGCCACAGAGGGAGAACAAACCATCAAACTTTGCTGACATCAGGTGTGTGAAGTTTCAGAGTGGATGATCTTGTGTTTGTAAGTGCAGAGGGAAGTTCGTTCCTCACGGCTGGGTAGATTGTCTTAGACTCGCACAGATCCTACTCGGTGCAAAAAGTCTCTCCAGTTAATGGCTGGTGTCATCTGCTGTAGGCAAATGCCATGTGGTTAGGCAGCTGGACGAGTCTCACGTGGGCATGTCCTCCGCAACTGTCATCTGTTTTCCAAGAATTCTGTCCCAAGGCGAAGACAGAAGAGGGAAGCCGGGAGCTGAGGAGTCACAGGGAGCTGGGAGCAGGGCACGCCGCTTCCCACAGGGCCCATCTGCTTGGCAGGCTGAGACTGGCAGCTCGGCCACACTTGTGAGAACCAGACTCCCCGATGTGCCCGCAGAAGGGGCTCTTGTCATCTCCCACCTTCCCTCATGAAACAGCGTGTCTGACAGAGTCGGAAAAGAGAATCAACTGTGACGTGGGGAGGAGGGTCGAGCGTGGCCTTCTGTAGGCCAGGTTGTCCAGAGATGTTCCTGCTATTTGTGTCCTCAAATGACTGAGAATATTAAAGATGACCAGGCAGGGTCCATCTTGAAGGTGTCTGAATATTTTAGAGGATTTGGCCACCACCAAGGGGGATTTTCTTCTACAGAAAGTAAGCCTGATAAAAATGGCGTGAAGACACTCCTCCCAGAGGGACGTTACGGGGCGTCACCGATGCACCTGCTGAGTGGTGCCACAGCCACCGTGCTGATCCAGGAAGATCGGGCCCTCCTCTGGGCCACGCGGCTCCCTGCACCCGGGGCCTGGGGAGCCATGAGAACATTCCTCTGACTTGGAGAGTTTGCTTGCTTAGACTTAGCAAGGGAGGGCGTGGTGTGGTGGTGGTGAGGGGTCATGCCGTGTTTTTCCCTCAGTGCAATCTAGCAGCTGAGCCCCATGAGTTCTGTGTGAACCTTCTGCCTGGAGACGAGGAAGGGGCAAGGAGAGCTGGTGGGCAAGCAAAGACCTTGGAAGTCAATGCAGGGCAAGGCGAAGGACTTGGAGCTGGATGTGAGATCCAGGGATGCCGCCGGCCCACCTGGCAGAGGAAGCCGCTAGTGAGGAAGATGTGTGGGAACCGCACAGTGCCCATCAGAGCCCCAGCCACCGCCTTCTCACGGTGGGGAGGACAGCAGGGTCCAGAGGACTCAGTGGGAGAATTGGGGTCTGCCCATGCTCCGCTGCTGGCTCGCCGAGTACGCTCAGACCAGGAATGCAGCCTCCCTGGGCACCTGCCGTCTTCAGGTATTCCTCACGGTAGGGGAGATGATCGGCGCCTCGCCCACCGCTCAGGTCGGAGTAACAGTGACATCGCATGTAAGGGCGTGGTGTAGCTGTGTTCTCTGAGGAAGTCATGATTCAGAGAAGCGGTTTCATCCCTAGGATGAAGCCCTCCACGTTTCACTCCCTGCAGGTGGCAGAAAGGAGAGTCTCTGTAACAACTACGTTTCAGCAGATATTTACTGGGCACCTACTAGGTCAGGCACTGTTTGAACATGCCGTTGGCATTTTCATGGACACTTGAGGAAATCGAGTCCCACACAGATGGGGTGAAGTGACTGGGCAAGGAAAACCATGAGCAACAGAGACGTCCACAAATGCAAGCGTAGGAAAGGATGATTCTACAGGTTGCTTTGGTGTCTCTGGGCTCCCCGCCTCCGAGGCTGACAAGGATTGTTGGCTGCTCTTCGCTGTTCTTAAGTTCAATGAATAAAATGTATCAGGAGTGCCGACCTGTTTGAGAAGGGATTGCAGTCACAGAAAAAGGCATTTAGGTAAGAAGATGATGCTGACCAGAAGCAGGGGAGGGGCGCCTGGGTAGCGCAGTCCGTTGAGCGTCCGACTCGTGACTTCGGCTCAGGTCGTGATCTCAGGCTCGAGGGGTTGAGCCCTGCATCGGGCTCCGTGCTGGGTGTGGAGCCTGCTTGGGATTCTCTCTCTCTCTCCCTCTACCCCGCCCCCCCTGCTAAATAAACAAACAAACAAACAAACAAACAAATAAATAAATAAATAAAATCTTAAAAAAAAAACAACCAGAAGCAGATGAAAGAGAGGACGTGAGCCCCGGTGAAAGAAGCTTACTGCAGAGAGGGCTCGCAGCCAGGATGGGTGATGGATAAGCTGCCGCAGTCAGTAAGGCAGGAAAACATCCCGGGGGCTCAAGAGACCCCCGCACTCTGGCTCCCAGCACCTGGCCATGGCGTGAAGAGGCTCGGTGTGGGGCGCACTGCAAGCGAAGGTGACCAAGCCAGTCACAGAGTCCTTCCCATCTGAGTGACGCCTCCAGCCCTGGGGCTTGCAGTCACCAACCGAATTCAGGGTGACAGCCAGAAGCATTGAGGTAGTTCAGTCCTCTCGTTTCTTCACTGGCCACAGACATTTAGGGATTGCCTGCTGTACGCCGAGCACTAGGTAAGGGGGCACAAGTGTGGCGGTGAACAGGGGGTGACAATCTAGAGCCCGCGAGGTGGAGCTGACTTGCTCCAGCTCACACACCCTGTGCAGATCCGCACCACCTTCTCTGTTCAACTCCAGCGAGCACAACTGCCATTGAAGTTTTAGGTACTTCTGTTTGCCCCACAACAGCCCTGTTCCAGGGTCCCTAGAATACACTGTGCATTGGGACCCGGGAGTTGTGCGGTGCGCAGAGTACTTGGTCCTTTGGAGCTGCTATAACAAAATACCACAGATACGGTGGCTTGGAAACAGCTGGAATTTCTCTCTCTCAGCTCCGAAGCCTGGAAGTCCAAGATCAAGGCAGCAGCATGTTCAGTGTCTGGCTCACAGACGGCGCTCTTCCTGCTGCGTCCCCACGTGGCAGGAGGGGAGAGGGAGCACTCACACTCACGGTCTCTCTTGTAAGGACACCGATCCCAGCCATGGGGGCTCCATCCGCGTGCCCTCATCACCTCCCAAAGGCTCTACCTCCTAACACCGTCACGTTGGAGTTAGAGTTTAACATAGGAGTTGGCGGGGGGAGCACGACATTCAGTCTGCAGTGGGTACAGAATCTCGATGTCCTGAACCCTGATCTAGTCTTACCCCATGAGCCACACTGACGAGGTTCATCCAAACAAGGAATCAAGGAGAGCCCTCAGGTTGAAAGATAATAGTTGGAGAAAATATCACGCTCGGCAGAATGACCAGATGGAGGAGGGGATGTTGAAAATAAATGAGGTGTGATCATTGCAATTTATCCCCATCGTTACAGAGCCGCTCGTTAGGAAGTTCCACATGGGCACGGTGCAGTGCCAGGGAAAAGTACAAGGGCAAGGGGAAGCTGAGTGACAAATGCGTGCAGTGTGGACAGTACCTTGTTCCAGGCTGTCCAGAGAGCTCTCTGGTGTTGCTGTCCCCAAATTTAGTCAGGGAAAATGGATCACATCTTACTTGGTCAACGTGTTCTTTCAAGTCTACCCTGAGAAGCTGTTTTAATTTTTTTTTCTTTTTTATTCCTCCCTATCATTTTACTTCAGGCACTTGGTATTTTTTGCTTGACTACTCCAAAAACTTCCTAACCTGGCATCTCTATCCTCCTTCAGCTCCCGCACTCTGAAAAGAAACCTTTCTAACTGCAAATGTGCTCATGACATCTTACTGCCAGATTTAGTTCCGGCTGTCGGCAGGACAGTTTGCACCCTTAATGAAAAGAGTCTTCCCTCCCCATGCCGCTCACACACGCTCCTCACCAGCACGCTCAACTCCTTATGCCCATCTGGAGGCGCTCCTGTGTGTTACTACCCTCCCTTTGTGCGTGACGTCCCACTTGCCAGGGCTCTGTCACTGGTCCCCCTGAGCCACTGTCCCAGTGGGAATTCTTACAAAATCCTTTCTAGACCACAGATCCCCTGCTCCCGCTGAACACCCTTGCCTCCACGTCCATCTGGATATTCTGTTTCTCTGTCTACTTTCCATGAGCCTCAGGGCCCTTCAAACATGGGTTGTGATTTTTGTTCCCCTAGTGTCTAAACCATATATCTGTAGTAGATGCTCAATAAATGCCTGGGAATTAAATGAGAGGGAAAAAAAAAAAAGTCACCAACCAGGGATCTAGTCATAATCTCCTGCTTTTAAGAGGAGTCAGAACTCCGCAACTGGAAAACAGTGCTGCGCTTGAGAACCTGAGCCAATTGCAGTCATCTCCCCAAAAGCCTCCTGTATGAATTCCACCATACCCCCAGAACGACAGGGTCACTGAGGTGGAGACTGACCTTGGGGCCCTCAGGCCTTCGTCTGAATTGAGACCTCTGACCTGCCCCTCACTGCCACCAAGCACTGGGTTGCAGAGCAGCTAATTTACATAAATCCCAAAATACAGGCCAGAGCTGCTTTGATTTGGTCCTTCTGCCTGCAAAAAATTCATCTCTGGATGAAATTCATTACTCTAAGGATACACCCCCTTCAGAGCCAGAAATGGGGCTGGGAAGTCGCCATGAACCAAGCCCCCCGGGTCCTGCTGCTCTCAGCAGTGGGCCAGCTTCCTTCCTTCCTGCTCCGAGCCGTGCTCTGCACCCATTCGCTCCCCATGCTCTCTGCAGGAGCCAGCCGTCCTAGCTGCTTCGCTGCATCTGCCTTGTTACGGCTGGACTGCATCCCCACCCCTGTCCTCCAGCTTCCTTCGCTTCCATCTGACCTCTCCCACTCTTGATTCTTCTGAGTTCAGGTTGCTGAAAGGGGAATCAGATTGGCCAGGCTCCCCTGTTCCTGTGGAATTGATGGCCAGAGATTGGCTGCCTGTTGATGAGGCTGCAGACCCTGGCCCAATCAGCCATGACATGGCACTCCTGCCTGACCCCAAGAGGGACACCCAAACGGGGCCTCCCATGCAGAATAAACCTAGTGATGGACACTTAGGTGTTCTCCACTAGAACATAAACTCTCCAAGAAAGGAGACCTATTCCATCCTTACTCCTCCAGTACTGGTGAGTGTGTTGACCCCATTCTTCTCTGGAATGGGGTCAGTAAAATTCCATACACGTCGGAAGACCATATTCCATCTGAAGGGTGAGGAGGGTAAAGGAAGAAGGTAGCCCTGAATCTAAAAGTTATGGTCCTGAATTTCTTCAAGTGAGTCCTTCTGGTAGGGTAGGTTTGTTAATGCGATCCACTGACCGATTATCTGTACGAAGTTAATGTAGAGACTGGGGTTGTCTTACGTGAACTGCACCTGTTCTAGTTTTATGAATGATACCAACCACAAAGGATAAAAACATAATTGTGATTTTGAAGCCTTGATGAAGAAAATGTATCAAAATTAGATCCTTGGTGGCTCCCCCCGTCCAGATGTCACTGTATCAATTGTGTTCTTTTCTGCCTGTCATCCTACTCAGGATGGGCTTTGAGAAATCGCAGGTCGTGTTGTCGGGTCAGTCTTGCATCCTCCTGAGATGTGGCCCAAACCATGGACTCACGTCCTGGTGGACTGTGTTCCGTCCGAGGACAGTCCTTCTTTCCCATATTCCTCCAAGCATCTTTGTAAGACACCTAGTTAATCATGAAAGCCAGTTCATTGCGGGGGTGGTTTGTTTGTTGTTGTTGTTTTCTATCACGTGAGGTCCATTTGGTTAATTTGGCGTCGTGGCATATTTTGTAAATGGACATGTTGCAAACGGGAAGTTACTGAGTGTTGCATCCCGAGGCTGCTAGGGCCTGCTTTGGCGTCGGCCTGCAGAGGCTTTCTGGAGACGTGAGGGTGCGGAGCGTCCTCGGGGAGGAGAGAAGCACGACGGAATGGAAGGGAACCATCGTGCATACAGGCACTGTTTCTGTTCTGACTTTTCATAGGACTTAGGGCAGCAGTTTTCTTATATTTCACAGCTGACGCCACTTTGCCAAAGTCTCCTTAAGTCATAATACCCTCACTAAGAGTGCCAGCTACTTGGGTTTTTCTTTTTTTTTTAATTTTATTCTACTCTCTTAATGCTGATGGACACAATAGGCGATAGATTAATTGCATGATTAACTTATGGGGGGGCTGCAGCAGCTGCACAGTTACTCTCCGCGAAGTCCAGACCTTAGTCCACAGGTTTGACTGAGCGAGGGGACCTGCAGAAGGGCACTGTCGTGAGATCACCTGACTGACACCACCTGTGCGTCAGGAAGGAGGGAAAGACCACGTTATCTCTGACAGATTGCGGGGGGGGGGGGGAAGGGGAGCTCAAACCAGCCTCCCCCATCCCGGCCCCGGCGGGCATCTTTAAGGTGCGTGCGCTCCCCTCCGAAGGGCCAGAACATGTGGCCCCAGGAGAAGTCGCCTAGTGGTCGTGAACGAGATGGAGGCGGGGATGGAGGCGGGGATGGCGTCGTCCTGCCACCACTCCGTCACATAGGCTGGGCCCTAATTCTTAAGGCCTTTCATTTATCTCTAAATTTTAGCAAAAGAGGCTCTTCCAACAGACACAGTACGGCACATGGAGCCTTCGGTGCCCGCTGATGAACTGATGGAATCCCTCTCCCTCGCGTGTCTCTGCTTTACTTTCTGAAACATCCGGGCTTTTCCTCTCTGGTGGTCACCGCTCCCCCTTCCGTCCTTCCTCCTTGAAAGGTGGTCATGCGCAGGGTGGGACGCCGTGGGCCCCGTGTGTGAAGCTGCACAGCCCTCCCTCCAAGCAATGCCACTCTCACCCGGGAGACGCAGCTGGTGGCGCCCTGGCCTGATGCTAGAATGTGGGTGGGCATGGAGCCCTGAGTTCTAGGAGGCTCTGCAGCTTGGACATCTCAGCGCACGCAGGCGGATCCCTCCGGCCCGGCCTGCACTGTCCTCGGATGGAACACAGTCCACCAGGACGTGAGTCCTGTCTCCTGTCACGTGTGTCTGTGTCTCAGTTGTCCCCGCCGCGGCCACAGTGCCCTGAGGGCTCACTTTCGTCTGCGTGTCTTTGTCGATAATGAGCGACTGACAGGAATGACCTGGTTCTGACTCTCTCGGTGCATCGCGGGGAGGGAGACTCTTGTCCTCCTGGTTTCAGTCAAGGCGACTGAAAGGTGTCCAGGGCACACCGTTACTCTGTGGCTCCCTGTAGGCTGGCGACAAGGCCGACAGGAGCGGGCTTGCCCTCAAGGCGCTCTCAGTCTGCCGAGGAGGGGAGCCACTTCTGAGGCCGCGCTCTGTGTCCACGGGCCTCAGACTTGATCTGATTTCATTCTGACAGCATTCTCCCAGCCATCGACTGTTGTGTCCTTTCAACGGCTGGGACCCGGAATCTTGCACAAAGCCAGCAAATGAACAGACCTGGGGTTTGCAAACACCCGATGCTGCCCCCTTCCTTTAGCTGACAGCAGCACTTCCTCTGGGCCCTGCCCCTGGAGAAACCCGTGGTGGGGCCAGGGCTGCCGGGGAAGCGGGCATGGTGTGAGGACAAGGACTCCTCACAAACCTGGGACGTAGAGCGGGTGTGATGGGAGGGCAGCGGGGCGGGGGCGGGGTCCACGGGGAGGTGGGAGGCAGCATTCGAGCCTGGCGTGTAAGGATGGGAGGGGTGAGGGGTGAAGCTGCTGCCACCACTTGGGTGGAGGACGTGGTTTCTCTGACTCTCTTTTGTTAACGCCCTTGCTGTGAGGATGCCTTCCCAGAGAAGCTACCAGGTGTCTTAGCTTGTCATTGTTTACACGTATCCAGTTCTACGTGGCCATTTGAATGTCATTGACACGTATCCCCAAAGTCGGATGTGTTTCTGCAGAGTTGGACCATAGGGATTTCATTGACTGATCCTTCTCTGGAAATCTTCTGCATGGATCTGGTTATTTACTTATTTGGAGTTGAAAATGAAGCATGATGGGGCCCCTGGGTGGCACAGTCGGTTGGGGGACCGACTCTTGGTTTTGGCCCTGGTCGTGATGTCAGGGTCATGATATCGAGCCTTGAATCAGGCTCTGCACTCAGCGCCGAGTCTGCTTGCGATTCGCTCTCTCCCTCTCCCTCTGCCTCTACCCCTGCTCACACACTCTCTCAAATAAATAAATAAATAAATCTTAAAAAAAAAAAGAAGGAAAGAAAGAAAGAAAATGAAACATGAGAACTAAAAGATCTGATGGGGGCGGGGGACATTTTACATCAGACATGTTCTCCTATTCCTCCCGATCCCAAACGGCCAGGCCCAGGCCAGAAGGCAGGGAGGTGAGCAGAGGTCCGGGGAACACAGAGAGGATATGAAACCCACACCAGGATTATCCAGGGGCCTCGTCTGGGTGTCTGTCCTGAAACACCACTGAGGACAATGTGGTAGTGCAAACAGCTGAGCTGCCGTATGTTACCCAAACACTGAGAGCTTGTTCCGTGGCTGGCTCCACACTAGGGCTGCATTTCAACAGGGGTCACTAGAAACCATAAACAAGGCACCTGTCGAGCCTCGGTTGACAAGGTCTTCCTGGTGCATGAGGTGCCCGAGGAGGGGCAGGCAGGCAGTGCCGAACTGTGACCCGCCAGCGCGCGGGGCCGGCCTGTGGGGTGTCAGAGTGCCCTTGTTCTGGGGCCGTGTCCAAAGGTGTGAGATGGTCCAGGGGGAGACAGGACAGGCAAGGCAACTTGAATTAAACTAAGCTAATCTGGGATGAAACGTGGAAAGTTTAAAGCAAAGTTTCCAAAATGTCACACCATGGGTTCATCATTGAACTGGGGCTGCCACCTAAAAGCCAGGGTGAGAAAAGAAAAAAGAAACTTGCCATATTGGAGAAAAACAGAGCCTACATGTTGAAAAGATTTAGAGAACAACATGATGCATAATAAGTAAATTACATGCATTTAGATATAAAAAAGTAAATAAACAAAAGCTGGGATGTGGATATAAATGGGAGTTGGTTTAAAAGCCCCTTTGTGTTATAGCAGTTTTCAGAAATTTGATTACCAGCCTGGGAACATCTACCTGGACCCATAGCGTGGAACCTTCCAGCCGGCATCTACCTTCGGGAGTACCTAGTTTAGAGAGCGTGGTGCCCCTGCCCAGAGCGGAGTGTTGACTTCGGGGTGGGTTCACTCTGGGCGCATTCATCAGACCACAGTCCGCGAGACCTTGGACAAACGGTCTTTCTCTCAAAGCCAGTTTCCTTCTCTGCCAATAAAGAATTAAGGCAGTGGTTCTCCAACATCGTTGTGAGGGTTCCAGAGGATGGTACAAGTCATAATGCCCTCCGATGCACATTGTTTGGGCCTTCTCCATCTGACTCACAAGTGATGGAACTGAGGGGGACAGAGGTGGAGCTCACAGCACAGTTTCATCCACGGGTCAAGCAAAACCCACCCTCTTTCTTCCTTCTTCCTTCTTTTCCTTTTCCCTGTGCTTCCTCCCCGCCTTTCTCCCTCCCTTCTTCCCTTCCTTTTTCCTAACTGGACTTGTCATCTACTCTCTTTTCCCTCCCTGCCATCAGCAAGCATTATATTTTGTTTGATGGGTAGCTTTTAGTTTGTATGTATTTTTGCAAAACACATATTTTGTAGGAATGCATTTTTCACTGGGTAAAGGGTTTTAGTTTTTTTATATATGCATGTATCTGTTTTGTAACATTTTTGTAAATATATTCGTACATATATATGTATACATGTATAAATATGGATATTTCTTATTTTTTTGCCTTAAGCACTGTATCTACCATTCACCCATGCTACTCTGTGTGCACATCATCTTGCTTCTAATCACTGCTTAGCATTGCCTGGCGTGCACCCAGTGTGTTCTGCTCAGCCTTGCACAAAGATGAACACCTCCACTCCCCCCCTACACCTGTCTCCTTGTACTTCCTAAGGCAGGACCAAAAGGCATTTATCTGTTATAAGTTTCCCTCTCCTGTGTGACCATGAGGCCGTGAGAGCAGATTTCCTGACTTTACGTACAAAGCACCTAGCACACAGTAATTTCTCAGTAAACACAGCGCTGTTGACTTCCCCGGCAGTGGGAGAAGTGGCTCAGGCCAAGGCTCTTGTGGCCTCAGTCCCCAGGAAGCGTGACTAGCATTACTTTATCTCATAAAGGTTTGTGATCAGCAAGGGAAGCATCTTTTAGAGAAAAAAATAAGTTGAAAATCACTCAAATATGATGTATATTTGAATTCCTTTGAATATATCACATATTTATTCAAACAGATATTTTTGAGCACTTACTCTAAGTGATGGAGGTATGGACTTGGCAGACCATTCGAATGCTTTCAGTATCCCCCAAATCCACAGAAGATTCCTGCTTCCAGGACACTGAGCCCCGTCCCGTGGAACTGTTGTGGATTTGGAGAGGACGCCGTAGGATGTGCACGTGGGTGTGGGGGCGTAGTGTGCTCCGCAGGATGGGAGAGGGACTCTGACTGGAGGTGACCTGTAGGCCGACAGGGAAACAGGGTAGGTTTCTCCATTGTCTTTCCTTTTCGGGGATTGGGGAGGCGGTCTACTTTGATGCTGGAAGGTTTTTTTTTTCCTATTGAATTTGGGATTCCGAATGAATCGACATACCTTCAGTTGGCACGTAACAGACTCAGTCCAGGCCAGGCATCAACAAACTGTTTCTGCAGAGAACCAGATAATGAATATTATACCTACAGGCCACACAGCCACTGTCACGCAGAAGCAGCTGTTAGATGGTATGTAAGCAAGTGGGCACCGCCACATTCCAATAAAACTTTATTTAAAATCTAAGAAGTGGATTGGGTTTGGCCCATGAGCCACAGTTTGTGGGCCCTGATTTAGACGCTCACCCATTTACTACATCTAGAGATCAACATAAATCTAGCAGGTGTAATGACATGGATCAGCGACTGTTCCTTCGTCCTTTAATCCACTGTAACTGTGGGGGGACACTCTTAGCGGAACTGTTAGGAGTAATACAAAGAGAAGACAGAAGAGGTTCTTGTACTGTGTTAATTTGAGTTCAGAACACCTAAAATCACAGTGACTTATAGAAGAGAGATGTTTATTTTTCTTTCCCGTATATAAATTTTGGAGGCAAGTAGTCAGGGACGCTATGGCAAACTCCTTCTCACAAGGTTCTCAGGTCTATAGGTGCCTTCCCAAGGATTTGTCCCACGAATGGTCTTGGTCTCGTGGCTCAAGACTGTGGCCAGCATTCCAGGTAGAAAGATGGGAAAGGGAAGGAGGTGAAGGAGAGGAAATTAAGAACATTAAGATACTGCTAACAGTCACTTCTACTTATAGCCTGTCATAGTTAATTTTATATGCCAACTTGGCTGGGCCATGGGACCCAGTTTTTGGTCAAACTAGATAGTGCTGTGGAGATTTTTTTTTTTTATTGTTGTTGTTTTGTTTTCCTGAATGTGATTAACATTTAAAGCAGTAGATTTTGAGTAAAACAGGTTACCCTTCTTGATGTGGGTGGGCCTCTTCCAATCAGTTGAAGTCATTAACAAAAAGATCTTCCCCGAGAAAGACGGAATTCTACCTCCAGATGGCCTTTGACTCAAGCTCAGCCTCAGCTCGTCCCTGGGTTTCCAGCCTCCGGCCTGCCCTGCAAACTAGATTTGCAAGCCCCTACAACTGAGTGGGCCAAATCATTAATATATAAATAATATAGAATAGTATATATTATCCTATTGGTCTGTTTCTCTAGAGAAACCCAGTCTTCAGGAAACTTATCCACATTCTCCTCCCCCTTGGTGATGCTCAGTGTTTACTTTTTATTTATCTTTAAATTGCTTCTTTGGATCTCTGCTTGGCTTTCCAGGGAATCATACCTTTCTGCCCACATTTCTTATTTTCAGGGAATTGTAAATTACAAGTAGCTTCTCTGGCAGATGGTTGATGCTGAGAAATTCAAACTCGTCACAGATTCTACCATAAAGACATTCTGATCTCGACCTTGCCGCACCTTGTCGGCCCGTGTGCCTGTTTCTGAGGGTGGTTTTGCTGTCTGCACATGGTAGGGACTTGGTGAAGCCTTGCAGATCGAGCAGCTCTTGATGCAAAGCTGTTTTGGCTGATGGGCTTCTGGGGCAAGGCGAGCCGACGTCGGAGGGGGGATGGCGTCAGGCTACAGAGGATCCAGGCCTGCGTGTCTGCAAACAAGCCTGATTAGCTGCACCTGCGCCAGCGCCCTCGTCGGACACACCTGGGGCGGGGGGGTGAGGAGCGAGGCTCAGTCAGCATGCCTGCACGCAGAAGCCTCTCTCCAGATGCACCTGCAAAGGCCTGGTCTGCCTCAGGTCCGTTCAGTGGGGCTGGTTGAGGACCTGAGAGATTTCTAAGAGCACCAGGCCACAGTGCGGGTGGGAATGGGGGGGAGTAGTAACATGGCAGGACAAGCAGCTGGTGGAGTCCCCACTGGCAGGCAGACCTGCCTTGTGCTCTGCTAGGCTCCAGCTGCCCATGTCCTAGCATGCCAGTGAAGAGCTGGCTTCGCCGAGAATCAGGCCCCAGCCTAGCCCTTGCTCAGAGCATTTCAGCTCTCCGAAAGTACTCAGCTGCAGAATGAAGGTGCGTCAGCTTCTTCTCTTCCTGCCCCCTTGGCCCATGAGCACTCACCTCCGAAAAGCTGAGATGCTCATACGCACTTGTGCTCCATCAAGTGGGATCCTCCCTAGATATAAAAGGGAGGAAATCACCCATAGTAAAGACCTTAGCAAGGGCCTCTTAGCTTAGCAAGGGCTGGGTTCTGCTGAGGTCCTCAGAAGCCCTACTCTCCTTTGGACAGTTTAGGGAATATGCTCCTGCCCAGGCCCTCGGCAGGTGTTTGAAGAGGTGCAGGGAGAGAGTGTGTGTGTGTGTGTGCGTGCATGCGCTCACAGCAGGGTTTTGATCACACCACTGGATCTAAATGCCCACTCTGCCACTTACTACTGACTCTATGATTTTGGAAGAACTTATTAATCCTTTTAAGCCTGTTTTCCTCGTAAGTAAAAGGGGGCTAAATAGTACATGTTATAACCGTGCTCCCCGCATCCGTCTGTTGAACCCTACCTAATACGCAGGACCTCAGAACGTGACTATATTTGGAGATGGGGTCTTTAAAGAGGTTAAGGTAAACTGGGGGCACTGGTGTGGGCCTTAAGCCAGTCTGACTGGTGTCCTCATAAGAAGAGGAGATTTGGACACAGACACCCACAGAGGGATGACCAGTGCAGACACAGGCCGAAGGGCTGTCCACAAGCCGAGGAGAGAGGCCTCAGGAGGAACCCTTGGACTTCTGGCTTCCAGAGCTGCAAGAGAATAAATCTCGGCTGTGGAGGCCCTCCATCTTTGGAACCTCCTGCAGCCCGAGCCAACGAATGCCACATGCATCGAAGAGATTTTCAGAAGATAATATGTATAGAATTCTCAGTGTCGTTCCTGGCACGTGGACTGTGTATTTTCAGTATTCTACTCTCCAGGCATTCAAGGTCGGGCAGTACGGTGGACCCGGGCCCGAACTGCCCAGGTTTACATGCTGGTTTGGCTACCTAGTCTCTGGGTAACCATGGGGTTCAGATTTCAACTCTCCAAATATCAATTTCCTTTTGTCATAGGGGGGAATAGCGGTGCGTGCCTCACAGAGTCGCTGGGGGTTGGGGGTACAGCACTTAGCACAATATCAGGGAGCTGCTCTTATTGTCATTGTTATCGGGGGCAGTAAGCATGTCCCTTTGCTAATAAGTATGTATAACATCGGGAAGAAATGCAGGGGATGTGCCTTTGGGGGCACTCCTGTTCCTGCTGAAGTCACCCTTGACTCTTTTGGGTTGTATTTCCCACAGTCTCTAGAATTTGGAAACCATAGTATTTATAGATGATGCTTTCCAGAAATTTATCTATAAATTCCTTTTCTTCTTTTTTTGGGGGGGGGTCTGCACTGCCGTGGGTGGGAGGGGGTCTACACCCTGTATTGGCTGGTTGTTAGCCTTTCCTCTGACCGAGGAGTTCGAGATGAGAGTGCTGATGATGCGCAGGAGAACCGATTCCCCCTCTCCCTGGAGATGAGTCTCTGGATTTGGACTGATACTCACCCGTTTCCAGCCGAAGGATTACCGTCAGCACAGTGTTTGTCCTCTGGAGGGATGATGATTAATTTTTAAATATTGATAAAATGCAGCCCTTTTTCTTTGTGTTTTTAAATTTTTCCTTGTGGTCAAAACATTTAACATGAGATCAACTCCCTTAACAGACGGAGTGAGCGGTCCGGTGTTGTTCTCTAGAAGCACAGTGTAGAGAACTCTCCAGAACTTAGTCACCTTCCGTAACAGACATTTTATATGCAGCAATCCCCTGTTTCCACCTCCCCGCAGGGCTAGCAACCACCATCCTGTTCTCTGCTCCCAGCAGTTGGGACTGTCTTAGGTTCCTCGTCTGAGCGGAACCATGTGGTATTTCTCCTGCCCTCCGGGTTCATCTGTGTTGTTGCATTTGGCAGGAGAGCCTGCCCTTTCTCTTTAAAAAGCAGTAAAGTCAAGTATGCAGAAAAGTCAGCCGCCCAGGGACATGGTGCCGGAAAATCCCACCGAAAGGTTCTGAGTGGCACAGTCTGGCCTGTCCCCGGACCAGTGAGTCTCAGACATTTCCTCCCAGGAGCTCCCGAAAACAGAGGCAATGAATGGGGGCGTGGGGCTGGGAGGGGGCTGGTCAGGCAAGGACTCAGGTGATCTCATGATCTGATGCCAGCAGGAGCCTCCTTTGAAGTATCAGGTATAATCTTGTAGATGTGGGTGAACTTTACTTATACCCATATTCATTGTAGATGTGAAACAATACGTAAGGTCTTTACTGAGAAGTAAAAAAACAGAGGCACCAGAGCGGGGGGGTTCATGTCCTTCTCCACCACACACCCGAGCATCCCCAGGCTATGACCCACTCTCACTTGGTTAGACCCAGAGCCCCAGAGACAGAGAGGAGGAGGCAGGGCCTAGCTCCCTTCACTTCTCCTCCTGCTGTGGCCCCGTCCTTGGATGTCCACACTGGGTGGCGGTCCTGGCCTCCCTGGGTTAGCAGTGGATCCTTTCAGAGATGTTAACAGATGGTTAAGATCTCCGAGTCCAGAGCTGTGACCAAGTGGGGCAGGAACCCTCCACTTTAGGAGCCTGTAGCTCTATGAAGACTCCCCTGAGAGTCTGCTTGGCTTGGCACGCTCCCTGCAGCCAAAAGATAGTAATCCGTGTGCAGACACGAGGTAGTGGGGCCACAAAGAGGAGTTAGACAAGGATCCACACGATTGCTGCTGTCACCCTGGAAACACCCTGTCCCGTAGGGACAACAAAACACCAAC
Organism: Mirounga leonina; assembly: GCF_011800145.1. Classification (NCBI taxonomy): domain Eukaryota; kingdom Metazoa; phylum Chordata; class Mammalia; order Carnivora; family Phocidae; genus Mirounga; species Mirounga leonina. The sequence goes on from NW_023270680.1 coordinate 2,611,572, forward strand.
CAAACCCTTACTGTGTGACAGGGGTTTACATGGGGTTTGCACTCTTTGCTTGTTTGTTTGGATTCTTAGGCAAACCACGCAAACTCCCAACTCCCAGCTGCCTATCCTGGTGTCTTAGAATCTGTGTCAAGTAAGTCCTTAGCCCAGAATTGAGTTCAGGCTGTGGCAGAGGTGATCAGGCAACTCTACCATGATCTGGATCCATCTGTCCACTCCGAAGAAGGATACAGTACAGTGGATTTTGCAGGTGTGTTTGTTTCTGTAAAATGACTATGGGGCAGGGATGTTGGGAAGGAGTTGAACAAGAAGTCTACTATCAAACAGCTTTACGTGGAAAAGGATCTGCTTTGTCTTATCTCTGATGCTGGGCTTTATAGAGGTGCAGGCCGGACTTTGTTACTGAGAGTATTTATTAGTGCTGAGTGCAGGGGTGGCCCTGCTCCCCCCAGGCCGGTGAATGCCCGTGGCCTGAAACCCTCTGGGTGGAGGTCGAAGATCTAGACTAGGAGGAGTTAGGGAAATATTCGCAGAGGGCACTGTTCACACACACAGGGGCAGCAGAAGGCCTCTGGGCGCTGGGTTGGTCTGCGTTTCTGGGAGGCCGTGAGACATGCCCACCTGTAATCTCGTAGCTGCTCAAGCTTTATCCAGAGCGAATCAGCTCTGCCTACATTGCATTTCTCCTCTAACAGCCAGCTTGTGTCCCCCCAGGGGTAGGAGGGGTCAGGGGAGGTGCCACAGGGCCCACAGACAGTGCAAGGTGGCCAGGAGACCAGGCAGGGACAGCAGGACTGCCCTGTCTGTCCTGCTGTCTCCTTGCGATCAGGACTCAGCAGGGAGCCCTGCTCCTCTAAGGTCACCCCAGATGCTGTTTCCCTCTTGTTTTTTTGTGTTTTTTCCTTTTAACCGACAGACACCCTTGAGGTTCTGGTTGATTTTTCAAAGAGAAACAGGAGATTCTTGGAGTAAAAAGAGGAAACATAGTAAGTTTTCGGAATTTTAAGGAAAATAAAGGCCAAGATTTCCACATCTAGCATTCCTGCAAAACCCACCCGGCAAACAGAAAGGATGCCAGTCCTTGGTGCCCACTGACCATCTGCCTTCTCATACGCACGGGGCACTCACTTGGCAGAAGGGAAAAACAAAGACCAGCTCCCGCGCGTCCCCTATGCCCCCCTCCCGCGTCCGGGTGTGACCAGCGGGCGAGCGCTGCTCCGGGGGCGCCGGCTCGGCCACCCAGGCCGGGCAGCGAGGGCAGCGCCCCCGCCTGGGTCCCCGGCAGGTCCCCTCCGCCGTCCCCTTGCCCAGCCCCCCCCGCCCGCCCACCCCCGGCGCCACCTCTCCAGTCTCCCCCCTCCTCCCTCGGTGCCCCCTCCCCAGTCCCTCCTCTCCCCAGAGTTTCCCCCCCCCCCCCCGCGCTGGGTCCCCACCCACCTTCCCCCCCCCGGCGCCCCCTCCTCAGCCGAGCCAGGCCCGAGCATGCGCCGTGCGCCGCGGGAGGCGGGAAGCGGGCGGGAGCCGCGCGCATCACTCGGGTCCCCTTCCTGCACCGCGCCGCCACTTGCAGGTTGCTAAGCAGTTACCATTGTTTCTGTGGCGATTGCGGAGGCTGTTGCTAATTGGAGAAGCCCCGCTAAGGCGCAGCAGCTCCCCTGCTCGGATCCGCTCTCTGCTCCGTGCATGTAAAGAGAAAACTAGGCTGGTCTACCCACTCTCCCTCCCCCACCCTCCCCAAAATAGCCGTGTGATTTCGGAAGTATGGACTAAATCACACCCCTCCCCGCCGCCTATTGGACTCTGGTGGCTCGGAACTCACCGTCAGACCGCACCTGCCCCGGTGCCGTGCGCCCTGGGCGGGGGATCATGACTACAGCCAAGGAGCCAAATGCTTCAGGGAAATCCGTGCAGCAGCAGGAACAGGTAATGCTGCTTTCGTGCGTGTGCCCGTGCGTGTGCCCGTGCGGGAGTGGGGGATGTGTGTCTCTGGAATGATTTTATATTTGCAGTGACTGCCTTCACCTGGGCCACAAAGCTGGAGGTGAACACAGGCACTGAGCCAGTGCCGCTGGGGTCTGCCTTCTCCTCTCCCGACTTCTGTTTCTGAAAGATCCCCTGGTCTATGGATAATGCCCGGCGCGGGGAGCACGCATCTGGCGAGGTAAACTTGGTGTGAGCGGACCTTTCCACAAAGGCCTCTCTCCTCCGCACAGCTGCTGATTATGCATTTGTCAGTTGTGAAGGTTTCCAACTACTTTGTAATTTGGGGGCTGGCGGGGGGAGGGATGAAAGAGGTGGGGAGCCCTGCCTCAAATTTCTCTGTATTCTGACCCTCCAACAGGACTTTGATCTGGTTCTAACACAAGTCAAAAGAGGACACTGGAGCTATGTTTAAAGGACTTTTCTTTTGATACCTGTGTCCCTTTTCTTCCTCTTCTCAAGTATGTCTGCAGGAGTGGACAGATTGCTGCTTGTCCTGGGCATTTAGAGAGGGCAGACTCTCCCTGCTAGGAAAACTGCACAGCTAGGACCCAGTGGGACCCTCCCCTTGCCCCCAGTTGAGAAGTAGCAGGCCTTGCAGGGCTGGCCAAGGATGGCCAGGTCGGCTCGGGTATCCCCATATGGCAGAGGATGTCCGCTCACCCTGCCGCTCAGGCCTGCCATCTGCAGAGGCTCCGAGCCGAGTCTCAGGAGTGAAGGGGAACCAGCAAGCTGTGTTTTACCGCTCCTGTAGGTATTATAATTCCCTTCTCGAAGATCGTGAGGGTTCTTATCTTTTAATCACTGCTTGGTTCTCCTCAGGCAGATCATTAAAATAGATCCTGGGAGACACCAGTAGATTCCCAGAGCAGTTTGCTCAAGCCTGGTAAATCAACAGCAGAAGCTGATTTCCCCGATTTATTTTAGGGGTGCTGTTAGCTCCCACTTGCTAGGATTGGGGCCAAGAAAGGAGAGCCCACTCGAGTTCAGGAAAGCAAAGAGCCTCTTTGGGGAGAGTGTGTTAGAGGCTCATCGCCAACTATTCAGAGACAGTATGAAGACAACTTTGGATCTGTATTTAATGGGAGATGCATTTTTTGGGTCATTTCCTCAAAGCCCATTTTTTGATTAAAAAAAGAGAGACCACCTTAGTAGTAGTATCATCATTATTACCGTCATCTAAGGAACTTAAATATAATTTTAATTTCTTATGGGAAGAAGATTTTATAAACACAAGTCTAAGAATCCTACACTCGGTGGGAGAGCTCATGTGAAGGTCAAGACTCACTGTAGCGTGAACACTGGGAGGTTCACAACAGGCCAAACAACCCCTCCTCCATTTAAAAAAAATCTACAGATTATTGTTCAAGAAAGAACATGTCCACCCTAAATTAGCATACTGTGACTAACTGGCCTTCCTTTTATTACAGTTCTCCTCCTCACTAGTTATAAAGCAAATGTGCCCTGGGCCTGCAGGCTCCAGCAGGCCTCGGGGAGCATTTCTGACCGTGGGACAGTGGCCATAATTATGGAGAAAGACACTGCTCTTCAGAGGTCTGAGCCCAAAGGTGGGCACTCAGAAGCCCAATCTATATTATGTGGAAGAAGGCCCATGGCTCCTATATACAGCTTCACTCTCGTTTCCCTCTACACGTCAGGAGCATGGAAATAATTTGGGTGTGGGTTTCGGAGGATGTGTAGGGTCTTGTTTGATTTTGTACCTTCTGATCATTGGAAACCCCCCATCCTTGCCCCTGGGGCCATTGTGGCAGACGTGAATGGGCAGAGCGCTGAGGACAGAGGCAGCTGTGGCCACAGGGAGCAGTCAGGAGGCCCTCTTCCCATTCTCAGGCATCGTCTTGACCCTGAGAAGGACATGGTGCCCACCCTGTGAAGCAGAACAAAGTGAGGGTCAACAGCAGGACCAGGGCAGGAGATGCAAAATGGGATGGAGCTCAGAGATCTCACGTCTAAAATTAATGTACCTTTAGGGGACGTTGGCTTAAATCTTGACAAATTGCTCAAAACACGAAGAGGTAAAGAAAATACTTAGTCATGAAGACTATTCCCTCTTCCTCCACTATTTATCAGTTTTTAAAGACATTTAAACTCCGTTCTGTGGGCTTCGACTGCAGAGCTCTGAATGAGTTCTCCCATTCTTGATTGCATTTCATCCTTGTTGCTAGTGGAGCTTGGACGTAGTCCCATCCCCAGCTGGGTGGGGGTTTATAGGGAGGCCAGGACAGAGGGATATGCTCCAACATTTTTTTAAGAAAGAAATAGATGCTGGTTTGTGGTTTGGTTTGGTTTTTAGGTTAGGGATCATTTAATTGTACTGACGAAGTTTGTGACAGTGGCACCTTACATCTTATATTGGGAGGCATTAATCTGAGGATTTGATCTTCTGTAACTTGAATTTATGTCCAACGCTCTTTAAAATTTATTCGGTTATTGCAATAGACTAACAGTTCTTAGCAAATTAACACGGTGTAGTTTCTTACCTACCTCGGGAGCTGGAAGCTGGGCAGCCGCTGGAAATAACTTTTGTATGCTGAGGATTACTGTAAATTAATGAAAAACAAATCTAGGAAAAGTTATAAAACCAAATGATTTTACCTATTAATTAGAGATTGTTGATTTTCCCTGTTTTTTGTTTTGTTTTGTTTTTTGCTAAAATATGTATTAAAAATAGAGAAGTATGTGGAGGTTTTTTCTTTTGTTTTTTAAGATGTTGTGTAAATACATTGGGATAAAATGGAGAATGGACTTCTAGAAGACCATTTCCCTTTCTCTTTAGATATGCCAAAATTTATTTTTAAACGAAGTACTAACAGTCCAGAGATGTTTGGAAACAAAATATCATTTAAGCTGAATAAACTGAACTCATCCTTTGGCTCTGAAGCTAATCAGATGGTAGAGGGTCCTCAGTAAAAACCAGATCCACACTGGCCAGCCCTCCGCCACACCAACGTGTCCAGAGTGAAGCTTAGCAGGTGAAGTAGAAAAAGCTGAGACTGCTTTGGTTAAAATTTATTGTATTCTCTCAAATGAACTAAATCCTTCCTTAGAGAACCAAATTAAGGATTTTTTTCTCTTAAGTAAAAGCATAAATTTATTTTAAAATCTACTGTCCTATTTCAAATGACTTAAAATTGAAAAGCAGTGATCAGTAATACTGTTAAGAGTAAGAAGAGACAGAAAGATTAATTCTCCATGCTTCCAGTGAGCCAGGATATATTTTTGCTCAAATATTGAGCAGGCGTAAGTTTTTAGTGGCAGATTCTGGATTTGTAATGTGTGTGGATGTGTGTGCATGTGCATGCGCACACACAAACAGGCCTCTTGCGTCACAAACTCCGAGTTGGAAAAGACATCACAAGTTCGCCCCATGATCAGGTCCACCTGTTGGGCTCAGGAATCTCACAAATAATTGAGAATCGGGCGCCTGGGTGGCTCAGTTGGTTAAGCGACTGCCTTCGGCTCAGGTCATGATCCTGGAGTCCCTGGATCGAGTCCTGCATCGGGCTCCCTGCTCGGCGGGGAGTCTGCTTCTCCCTCTGACCCTCCCCCCTCTCATGTGCTCTCTCTCTCTCATTCTCTCTGTCTCAAATAAATAAAGTCTTTAAAAAAAAAAAGTTAAAAAAAAAATTGAGAATCTGCTTTTCCTTCAAAGATCTCCAGAATACCTCCTTTTGTATGGCGATATTCTGTGTTCTCTTGGGGAACGCGATCTTTTGCTCTGTGTTCAGGTCCAGCACCTCTAGCTTCTAGAGCCCTCCCTGGAAGCTGGCTGTCTGATAGCGCTTCGTGTGTGAGAGCTACTTTTTTTGCTTTTCGCTCTTCCCTGAGCTGCACAAGCCCAAATATATATAGCGCTGATGTGTCTATTCTCTTATTAAATTAGGAGCACCAGGATCTAGTGTTGATTGAGAGGTTAAATTATTTAGCCGGACCTTTGTGATTATAATGCCATTGCAAAGAATTTTCTGAAGTGAATGAAAATTTTTATAAACAGCATATTCTGTAAAGCGGACGTGAAAAAGCACAGAGCTTGGGATTCTGGGAGAGGACAGACCTTGCCAGGAGCACACAGGTGATGATGACCCAGGAGATGTCTGAAGTTCAGACATCTTCTGCCCAGTGCTCTTTGTGTTAGATCTTGTTGCTTCTCCCATAGTAAAATTAGATACTGAAACAGAGGAGCTGCCTTTGACCATCAAGAGAGATAAATTTTTTATGAAACTACGTTACAGGGAAAGTCAACGTGAAACATCTGTGGTGAAGGTAAATGTGGTATTAAACAAAAAAAAGAAGTAGTAAAAGGAAACCCAGTAAAACAAGATTCAGTATTAGGAAGTGCAAACATGACTTATTTCTGAGGTGGTCCTTCCACAACTCAAAGAGTGGCAGTGGATGCAGTGATCATACTAGTGTATGTTAAATTCTATTATGCTCATGGTCGAAGTTACTAAGACTCTCTGGATAAAAACAAGACTTGAAGGAACCGGACAAGAGTCAGAACAATAGGTTCTTAAGATTGTGTAGAAATACATCTAGGACTCTGAAGAAAGAGAAACATTCTGACTGCCAGATGGGTCGATGTGTGAAAGGGAGAACTCAGAAGTTCGGCATCCTAGAGAGAACATGAGCAGAACAAGATGTGCATGCCTAGGATCTCCAGATGGGTCCTGGCAAGGAGGGGAGTGGCCAGGGGGAGGATGGGGGTACAAGAGTGGGGAGCAGCAGAGTCTTTGTGCAGAGGAAAGACGGTGGCTGGTGGGGTGCTCTTCTTAGAGGAGGGACACTTAGTCTCATCACCAGAGAGAATAACATGCAATGAAGCGAGCAACTAGCTTGGAGCCATAATCTACCAAGCTCTGGTGTCTACAAGCAGTTTCCATCTTCTGGGATGCATGTAATAGACTAAAAGAAGTCAGTAAACAAGTGTCACTCAAGAGGCTAAGTGAAAACCCAAACAATCCCAGATTGGCTGTATGCAATGCCCAAATTCAAAACAAATGGAGAACAACTGACTTTTCTTTCTGAAAAATGCTTTCACTGGCGTTAAACACATTTTATTGTGTTCTACTGACATTACATCGAACGTAACCCTGCCCCTCACTTTCAGTACCGGAGCTACCACGGAAAGCTTGCTCAAGACCTTCAAACGCTCCACAGGGAAAACCTGGGGGACTCTGAGGGTTGGAGGATGCTTCCCATTAACTTTCACCAAAACATCGTCAGCTCCAGCATGCCTGTGGACAATGCAAAGATGCTCATCACGTACAGTAACGAACAGTCACCATGTTTCTGCCTCATTGGGAATTGCAGCGTTATTATCCTTTGTGGAAATGAGCCATGTCTGTGTTTGGCATTAATTGATTTAGGTTTGTAGTGGACATATTTCACCTACTCTCATGAGAAAGGGCAGAATGAGTCTGCTCATCTAGAGTTCTGAAAGTTGAGGAAAAGATTCTAATTTGGGGAGGAAGCAGGTCTCTAAGGGTACGGAGATTAATGGTTGTTTGAAGACCTTGCTTTAAAAAGATGTGGCACGGAGATTGTGTATTCTTGTTTCAGTTATGGTTTGGAAAGCCAAAATGAGCTAAAATGTTTTTATTTCAGGTTCCAGGTTTGGTTACCTGGTGGCCTCAAAGCGTAGGAGTGGGAACCACATCACCTGGGTGGAGTGATGTTTGTTGTAATTCTGCAGGAGGCTGACATTCTCACATCCTTCCTGCCTTGGGTAGTGTGTGTCCTTTGAAGTGGGGACATAAAGGAAAGGGCAGATGGGGACGGTTCAGGAAAAGTAGCCCAGGCAATGTGATCTGATCTAGAAAGTTTGTTCTGCGTCCTCCTTTTCCCTCCATCTGCTGTTCACTATTTATGACTCCTTCATGCCTTGCCCCGGGTGCACCTCTGATCGCCAGTAGTCTCTGCAATGGTCCATTATTTGCTCAGAGTTGACTCTGTCAAAACCTTCATCTGTGCTGTTCTACCTGGACCCTTGCTAAATGCCGGAGACCAGCCAATCCCTACAAAACGTTTAAGGTCATCGGTGTAATGCGCTACTCACCTTGAAAGCATCCGTAACCTAATCAACAGATGTTGGTGATGAAGCCCAGCAGAGTTGTTCATGGCGGGAATTTCAGGTTCAAAGTTATAGCACAGCCAATGGAAGAAAAAAGAATAGAGTGTTTACTCACAATCATTAATAACAAATTAAGTAGAGGTCATGGTGAGGACAGTCTCTGCACCCCCAGAAGCACTGATAGTTTGTGCCCGTCCTGTGAATACCTCTTATTTCTGCATTTATGTTAGATCTGGCCTTGTAGCAGGCAAGCCCTGAATAACAGATACTGTTGCTGCTTTTCGATTCCAGTTCCTGGAGGATTTTGTGGTAATGGAGCAGAAATTTGCAGCAATCCCTTCTTAGGAAAATTTGTCATGAGCACAGACATTAAGTCAGTGCTGTGGGCCAACTTTGATAGGGGTGTCCATCTATTTTTAACAGTGGTGGCTTGGATGCCATAGGGTCTAGGATGCAGTCCCCCCCCCCCGACCAGTGGTGTTACAAAACCCATTAGTGATATACTCAAGTCTTGATAATAGAATTTTTCATGACAATTTATATATTACCCCCTTACTAGTATCTGATCAATGTTTTAGGAGATTTAACTTCCTCTGCCAGAACTCAAAGAAAACTGCTTTCCCCCATCTGACAGTGCATGAGACTCTGAGCATCACTGCAAGCTGCTAAGTTGTTAATTTGGAACACAGGCTTCTAAAAAATGTCCGTAGGCGCACCTGTGAGTGTGGAGGGGGAGAAGGACCAATAGGCACCAGCATGATCTGCAGAATAAAATGGGGAAACTGGTGGTGAGGAGGAGGGGGCTCTTTCAAAACATTTTAAAAGGTCAAAAACTGTGTTCTGACTTGCTCATAGGATTCCTCTTGAGTATCATGGGAATTCATGCTCTGGGAAAGATAGATCCAACCCTTTAAATAGGTTACCCACAGCAAGATGGACATCACAACCAAGAATTTGAAACCTATCCTCTTGATTTTCTCTTTAGAATTAATATGCAGCAGAGCTTCTCTTGAATGGTGGGGACGTATGTTTTAAAATTAATGAAAGAATTTACTTCTCTATTTTGAAGAGGCGAGTTTTAGCCTCCATGTTAGAATATTTGAAGTTGTCACAGAGTTTACTCAGGGAATTCTAAAATTATGACACTCACTACCTATCTTAAATCGGGTCTCGAAATGGGAGAGGGAAGGAAACATATTTTTAAATGTTAACAGCCCGCCTGATACCCCATCCATTTATTAGACAGACGTTGGATCAGAGGAAGATTTTAATTTTGATGAATAGGAGACACAGGAGAGGAGAGAGGCCAAGTTGGGAGAAAAGGAAGCTGGCTGGGGCAGCTCAAGGTTGGGAGAGCAGAGGGATTTCCAGCTGTGCCATTGCAACCCATGGGCTGGCTGAGCAGTCTGCTTCGGGTGGTAGAGGACCGCTGGGGACATGGAGATGATTCTGGAGAGCTGGAAATGCTTACTTGTGAGGGTTTTAGAGCATGGTAGCCTGGAAAGTCCCACAGTGGAAAGCTGCAGAGGGTTAGTGGGATTCTGGAAGAAAGAAAAGAAATCTGAACTTAAGACAGATTTCTGCTTAAAAGAACAGGATTTGGAGGAATATAAGAAAAATGGCTCGGACATAAAAATGACACTTTATGAGGGTGATTACTTAATCTTGGCATGTCCCGATGGACTAAAAAGGGTACTGGAAGCTTCTGGTTTTCAAAGAGCTTAAAAGGGTTTGTGATGCCCCAGATAAAATTCAGGTTTACTTAGAAGCAACAGGTACTTTATGGCATTAAGGTAAATACACACATATACCTGTTAACGTATGTATGCAGTATTCCTCGAAGTAGTCCGAGAAATTTTTAAGAAGACTTGAGACAATTAGAACATCTAGTGCTGATTTTTGGAAAGCAAAATAAACACTCCATCACCCCAATTCCACATCATGGGGTACACAGGGAAAGAAGGAGATTAATAAGAGAATTTTGGTAGGCAAAAACTGATCTGTCGTTAAAAATCATAAAGCCTTAACGTCTCAAACTCTCTTATGCATTTTATGGACTTTATCTGCTCCTTACAAGGATGGCGTGGGCACTTTCCCTTCTTCCTGCCAAAATCCCTCTTTTCTGGAAGATGGGAGAACACCAGCTCTGATCCCAACTCTTCCCCCCCTGCTAGCTGACGGACCAGGGCAGATCTAGGCTGAGGCCCCATCTGGGAATAATGCCCATCACACTAGTGCTTGGAAGAAACCCTTCAGCACAGAGCACTCCTCTTAGCGTGGAGATTTCAAGCCACTATTTAGTAAGTACTTAACTACATGTGTTGACATAACAATGATATTTGAATGGGCCTATTTTCAGCATTTGGTAAGGGCCTGTGTGTCCATTCTAAGAGAGGTTAGTCTATAAGATCAAAGAACGTTCGACTTTTCAGGCATTTTGCAGACCATCTTGCCCAGTGATTTTTGGACTTTTGTTTTGGTAACAGAAACCTTTTCTCTAAAGGAAATAAGCCAAGTTCAACAAGGTGAAAGCACTTCTCTAATGGCCCCCCATACAAGTCAGCAGAGCACCCTCCCAGTTAGTGGCCCCCAGACAGGTCCGCTGAGCACCCGCCCCCAGTTAGTGGCCCCCAGACAGGTCAGCTGAGCACACCCTCCAATTAGAGGCCCCCAGACAGGTCAGCTGAGCACTCCCGACTTAGTGGCCCCCAGACAGGTCAGCTGAGCACACCCTCCAATTAGAGGCCCCCAGACAGGTCAGCAGAGCACCCCCCGTCCAGCAGAGTACAGCTTATGAACCAGATATCTAATTCAGCAGTCTGATTTTACATAGGAGGAAATAAGGCTCAGAGAGGTTGAGTAAATTAACCAGAATCACACAGCTGACAAGTTGCAGAAGCAGAACACAACCGCTGCCCTCCCCCTTTTTTTTGCTCGAAATCAAGGAACCCCAGGTGAGTCATGGTAAAAATGATATACTAAGAAGGTTAACACAAAAACCGATACAGAAAACTGCAAAGGTAATAAAGTGAGCAAATTAAATGCAAATGAAGAAATCCTCGTCTGGAGATCAGTTGAGAAAAGGTATATACGTAAGGCCATTGTCTGCATGTCTTATGGACAGATGTAGCTATTTCTTCTTTTTATTGCACTGTCCCTGGAGGCATTATGGCTTTTGTAGCAATTTTTCGTGTTTAATCAGTTATTTAATGAGTTGCTTTGGAAACAAGGAAAAAAATGAGGATATAACAAATGTTTTTCTCCTGATTTTTAAAAGTAAGCAGCAATTAATAAGTTCTGTGTGCTTTGGAAGTATGCAGTAGGTAATTTTCAATCTCCTCTTAACACTTGAATAACTTCAAAGGTAGCAGTTATACAACAGGTGTGGAAAGACAGCATGAAAGAGAGAGGAGACCCAGCATATCACCTGTGTAGACTGAGGATTCAGCCCCGCAGGAGTTCAGATGTTGAAACATCTGGAAATCGTATGAGCTCATAAGCTCAAACTGAACCAAAAGTACATTGATCATTACCCATAGATTACAGATCCCTTTGGAGGATCTGATGAAAGCCAAGGACCTGCTCGCTGAAGTCCCATACCCTCTTGATTACGTAAAGCTCACAGACACGGTCCTACATCCATAAATCCCTCAGTGCCGCCTTCCGGCAAGCTAGCATGGTCTGAAGACACATCGGTAGAAACGTGCTCACCGCTCAAACCTTATAAAGATATGAACTAAGTAGCTATCACCTCTGGGTGTTGGACTAGGTGCCGTGGAGGAACTGTACCCAGGGAAGAGTGGGGATGGGGTTGGGGGCGAGTGGTCGGGGAGAAAGGTATGATGTCCCAACAGTGGTGGAGGAGGGGGCTGTGAACCATGTTGGCGGGTGAAAGTTTAAAGAATGCAGATATATGTCTGGAGAAATAAAGCGTGTCTTTAAAGTTTAAGGAACTGTTAAATATTATTAGAAGAAATGAAGGGATTTTGATTTTTTTATTTCCTGGATTATTCTAAAAGGCAAAAGACTAGGGATGTGTGGCTTTCAGTCCCTAGAGAGCAGCTTTAGCTGATGCCACCCCACGTTCTTCAAGCCAGCATCGGGGACCATCAGCCTGGGCTCTGCCCCTGAAAGGGCAGGTTTGACTCAGGGCCCTTCTACCGGAAGGTGTCAAGGCTTGAATACCTTCCCTGTCACACAGCGCTGAGCCTCTGACAGACACAACACACGTCCTGCTGCCTAGGTAGCTCCAAAGCCAAGTGCAATGCCGGCCCCATCAATCTGTTTGCACGATGAATCCGTGAATGCGTGAATCGCGTCCGCCCCTGTCAGCCTCCTCCAGTGAATGACCCACAGAGTTAAAGGGTCTGTGGTTTCATTCATTTGGCAAATGAACCAGGTTTTTGGAGTCCTAGAGGAAAATAGGATCCAACTCCTTGAGTGACCCACTCACCTTGTCTTCCCTGAGACCTGGGACATCATTGCCCATTTCCTTTCCCCAAATCCCAGCCACACCTGTTTTACCTGAAGCCGTCTCTCTACCACAGAAGCATCAGCCATGTGCCACAGTCCCATGTGTCAGCATTCAGTCCTGCGGGGACTGAATAAAGTCAGCAAATATCCTCTCGTTCACCAAGCGGGTGGGTAAACGAGAAAGCCCATTGATAAGAAAAGGAGACCTGTCAGAAAACCAGGCATTCTGCATCCCCAACGCCCTCTCCCTTTTGCTGAAGCAGAAGCACCACGTCCTCTTCCTTCATGGAAGCGATTTGCTGAAATGAAAAGACAGTCCCTTGCACCACCCTCTCCCAGATGCGGAGAAAGTCGGGGCAGACCCTCTCAAACTCAGGGGAGACATACTTTGAGAGAAGAAGAAACAAAGTGGATCAAGATGAACAGAATGGAAAGGTCTGGAACGTTGACTGTGTTTGCCCTCTTCTGAGCCTGGATTGGCCAAGTTTGTTGAGAGGCAGGATAGGTTCAAGGGTGACTTCTGGGGTGACAGGATGAAGTGCTTTCCTAAGGAGAAAGCAACTGTGAAATGGTGGCTTAGAGCCCAGGCCCCGGGGGCTGTGGTGTGGGAGGAGGAGACTAGCTCTGGGTTTAGGTGATCTGAATTTAAATCCCAGCTCGGGCACTGACTGGTTAGGCAGCATCGGGCTTTCGGGTAAGCTCAGTTCCATATTGTGCAAGAGTGGACTGGTAGCCCCGAATGTCATCCATGGATGATTTCTGGTTTCATCCCGGGGCAGAGGAGGAGGTGTGAGGATGCGCTCTGAGCCGGGTCAGCGTCTTCACCGACTCTGGCCCCCACAGTCTGGCTGCAGGAGGGACGTTGCCAAAGGCATGGCAAGGTTTACTTCATGGGAAGCGTGCTTGCTGCATTGACTGAAGAGGTTTACTTTTCCTTAACTGCTGCGGCACTTGAAATTGCATAGATAATAAGGCACACTTGAAACAGTGAGTCTGCAGCTTTTGACTCTATTAAATTCACTTAGGCGTGTGGCTGACAAGTTACACTAAGGTACTTGAGACTCGGTTGTGGTTGACGAGTTGTCAGAAGTTCCGTATTTGCAACCTAGATGGTTATCTAACTTAGTTCGGTGGTGACACTGACATGAACCCAGAGTCATCGAGCGCCTAATGCATGTGACTTTTCACGGGAAACAGACTCCGTGTTTTAAGTTTGTTAAAATCTTAACAGCAGGGCCAACTTTTAAGATTACCGAGTTTGGTTTCTGAAGGATTTGATCCTTGTAATGAATGGCTATATTAATAGAATTTTTATTAGTTTATTTCCGTGCTGTACTATGTCTTTTGAAAATTTCGTGTTTGTGTAATTGTGTTTTCATTGCTCGAATGAGGAAATGATACTTAAAGTAACCGACACTAATGGAATCCACGAAAAACGCTGAAGAAAAAAATCTGTGCCCTGGAGAGGGTGGCTTGTGCCTTTTGTGACGCTCATGGTGGCTTACAGAAAATGCCCCCGTGGCATGAGTACCAAGGAAAAGAAGTACCAAGCCCATGTGTGGCTTTTACTCAGATCTCAATTCCATGAAAGAAACTCAAAGTATCTTTTAATTCTGTAGTAGCACCTGAGCTGATTCAATGTCTTGGATTTTAGGAATGTGCAGAGAATTTAGAAAAACATCAGATTTTAAATTTTCAAACGGTAAAATTTTATGACCTTTCCCTGTGGGAGAATCCTCATGTCTAGACTCGAATCACCTATCTGTTGGCATTGAAATTACTCACCAAGATTGTGTATATTACACAGTTTTGTTTAGAGATGTGTGAGAGTTTTTACTGCTGTAGGATTCATTATCTGTCCCTCTTGTGCTCACTCTTCCCATGCTTAGGAATGTCAATTATTTTTATATTATTTTTTTTTACATTACCTGGCAAAGAGCTGTAATGCTCGCAATGAGAGCAATCTTGCAGGAAATACTCACAATCAAGCCACAGGTAGGCACACCCATGTCAACCACACTCTCTCCTGTACTCTCCACATCTCTACCGACCCCCCAACTACCAGACCAAAAAGCTAGACAGAGTTCTTTAAAAATGATTTGTACACTCATAGAACTTGGTGGGAAGATAAACCCCTTGACTGTGTTTTGTTGAGCAGCCTGAAGACTCCCTACTGCGGCAGATCTGGAAATCACTGACAGACACAAGTTACGCCAGCAAGGTGGGGATGGAGAGATGTATTTCTGCTCCTTTGTTCATCAGGATGTATTATTTCCTTTCTTCCTTGGCTCAGTGGGTGGAGTGCAGTAACGATCCAATATTATTTGTCCCCAGCTGTATGCATGAGCATATATATTTGAGGAAAAAGAAACAGTTTGAGTGTAATTGACCATTTCAGAGATCTGTCATCTCTTAGCTTCTGTGTTGGCCATTGAGTCAATGATGCGGAAGATGTGTGCATACACGTGCCCACATCTACCCTTCCCACCGCCCTGTCCTTCCCACCCCTCTGATTCAGATGGACATCACTTTGGTGCTGCATGCTGCTCTTCATTTGGGTCCCCAGGCTAGCCCCTAGGGAAGGAGGCGGTTGTGTCAGAGGAAAGGAATAAAGCATAAACACCCGAGGATTGCCTAAATGCAGTCTCTCTAGAGCACTTGTCATCATGAAGTTCTTCAACAGTCTTACTGATGTTTTTGAAAGCAAAAATTACACCTGATGATTATCTATTTCATGTAAAAATACAAAGAGTGTTTTGATGTAAGGATGGAAATAAAACAACCGTGTTTTGTTTTGTTTTATCCTCAAATCAATTTTGCTCTAATGCAGGTGAATTTTTTGCTTCCAAAGACAAGGCTAAAACTCCTAATATTTCTCTGTATAATTTTAGTATCTAGAAAAGGGTAATAATACTATTTTATATTTGTGTAACACCAACACCACTGCTAATAAAAATGTAACATAATCTCCATATTTTAATTTTTTTCAGTAGCCACATTAAAATGGAAAACAAATATATGGAATTAACTTGATAATATATTTTATTTAACCCAGTATATTCAAAATCTTATCATTCCAACATGAAACCAACATAAAAAAGTATTAATGGGATCTTGTGCATTCTTCTTGTCCATGCCACGTCTTTGCAATTGGATGTGTATCTTACTTACCCCACAGCACATCTCACTTCAGACTCACTCTCTTTTAAGAGCTGGATCTCTATGGGTGCCTCATGTCCAGCATTTTGGGTAGCAGCTCTGTGCTGCACTTGGTTTTCACGCAAATTGCCTTATGTCCTCTAATATCTTCAGTTCTTTTTTTTTTTTTTTTTTAATCAGTTCTACAGTGAAAGGAAGGACTCATCTCCTGGTGAGAGAGGACTTGTGTCTGAGTCCATGTTATGACGAGAAATACTACTCTTGCCTCTATTTGAACTTACATTGGCAAATGCAGTAATTTCCTAAAGTTTCAGAAAAGGTGGTCTTCTTTCATATAAATACTGAGAACTAACTGAGAAAAAGGTGGTATTCATTCAATATAAATATTTATTGAGCACTTACTGGATGTTAAGCACACTTCTGAGTGCAAGGATCCAGAGGAAATATAAAAATATTTAGCAAGTTTTGATTATGTGCTGGGCATTGTTTTCTGCGTTGATAGAATTTACACTGGCAGCCTGGATTAGCTTTTACAAAGGAAATATGTGGTGATTTTGCAAAACCTATTTTCCTTGTGTCTCTTTCTACTCTCCTTGAGCTGCATACTAGCTCTTGAATAGGTAGCAGCCTCAATAATTGTTCTTCCTTTCCCTGCAGACACAGGCCTGTGGATTTTTGTTTGCAAGATCCTGGGGTGGGTGGTATGGAATTGCAGAGGGCTGAGAGATGCAGCCTTGGGGAGAGTGGCAGCCTTCTTCCATAGACCCTCTTTTCCTTCCTATGGAGAATCCAGTTGCCAGCACCTTCCACATCCACACCCCCTAGCTCAGTCCCCACCATCTGCAGCCAGGAAAAGCCCACAGAGGGACTCTGCCTGGCCTGCCCGAGTCTCAAGTCCATCTGTAGACCAGTCACCTGATTTGGGGACAGCGGTACTATGAGCCCACATTCTGAATTATAAGCCTAACCAGTAGGGCTTCAGATGCTTATCCTGTGTTGTGATGCTACGCACATTTGTGTTTCTAGAAGGAAAAGCATTTGAATGAGGAGAAGCAGAACAGCTTGGTTTCCTGTGAGTTCTTTGGGCACCATAAGCACAATCTGACTAAATCTTCATTTCCAAACTGCACGCTCATCATGCTTTGACATTTTAGCAGGCAAATTAGATAAGCAGAAGGGTCAACAACAGAAGCAAGATAGTTTTCATTTGATCCGAAACTTTGTTCCTGGTGCTATTCCGTGCCATGAAGAGAACCATGCTTAATAATTCATTTTTCAGCTATGTTAAGCAACATGAAGATTCCAAGCAGCATGCAGCCTTCTGCCTTCAGGGCTTAAGTAGGGGAATCAGAGCAGATTCATGAAGCTGGAACAGTCCAGAACAGATCAGAAAATTTCCTAGACTCCAACAAATTTCTTAATTCCAGGCACACTTGGGAAGATAGTGGCATTTATTGGATTTCATCATGAAGAGAAAAGCATCAACTCCTGAGAGGGGTTTTTTAGGCAGTAAACATTATAGCTCTAGTCTTTAAGATGTTTGAGACATAAAACACGTTTGCATTAGCTAGCGGTGCCTACTTCAAATGCCTCTACTTGTGACACATGACTGTGAAGTTATCCACCTGGTTTCAAAAGCCATGCCCAAAAATCAAAACCGATGATGTGTGTGAAAGTTCATTATAAACTGCGGTATGGTAGCAACTGAGATGGTGGTACTGTGATCCCTCCTGGTTTAATTGTGGAAGCTGACCTACTTGCAGAGAAGAATGGGCCCATTAGCCCTGTTTGGGAAAAATAAATGGAAAAATGAGGAAATTCAAAACCAAATAAAATGCCATTCTGTACACATCTTGAAAAAGTTTATAGAGTCGTTGAAGTATAAAGGACCATTATAAGTATGACAATCAACTGTAAGAGTATTGTTTCCTTTCCAACATTGTTTTCCAAGATGGCCCTAATGAGAAAGTCTCTTTTAGAGTTTAGGTGTAGTTCTTTAAAGGGTACTGTTGGCCTAAAGTGAACACTCTAGTTTGTATTAAAAAGGAGAGAAAAGAAGGAAGCTATTTTGCACAAAAGGCTGTAGGAAATGGAGGCTGCGCAGAAAAAGCGTTTGCTTGGTTGATTGCACGTGTACGGCATCCAGCTGCCATTTGGCATTTGGCCGGTGTTCGGGGCAAGCTCTGATCTTGGTGACGGATTATTTTGTCAAGCTCTACACAGAAGGTAAATGTCTATTTTCATCATGAACTAACTTCTATCAGGCACTTGCTGCTTTTGGTCCCCCAACCGTGAAGTTTTATTGACCCATTTGCCATCTCTCGTATAAGTGGATGGAATCATCTTTCTTGACAGGAGAACTCCACGAATATTACACTTGTCTCTGAACAGCTTAAGCTTACCATGTTTATAGATTGTAGTGCTAGCTCTGTTCTTTTTCTCTGAGTGGTAGGCCATTGGGAGGAGGGTTGGTTGGGCATGTTGACTTTAATTCTGGTAGAATTTCCATAATCGTTGTAAGTCTCCTTTTCAGGTGACACCCATGGGTTTGTAATAGTTTGATTGGAGCTGGTTAAAGTATTTAATAGATGAAGCAAATTTGATTTAATTATACCGAAGAGCTAAAGGGTGGGGTCTGAGTGACAGTTGAGGGGTACAAATGAGATCATTATAGGTGAAAACTTGACAAAAACTCTAGTATAACAAGTACACACACACACACACACACGTATATACATACATGCTCGTATGTTCCATTTACTTAGGAGGATTGAAGACATGAGCTGAGTACAATGTGCCATTTCTGCAACTGGGACATAGCCTTGAAGGAGGTTCAAGTGGGTAGAGTTCCATGGAAGAAATGGAATATACTCTTTTCTATTTGGAGGTATCCTACAGATTGATTAAATTCTGCTTACTATAATAATTCTTGCTTAATATTTCATGTTCATAATTACCTTCTACTTGTATAGTGAGTTTCTTGGGAATATATCTATTCCTAGCCTTAATGTTCCAAACCCTCATTGCTTAGTTTAACTATGTTTCAAATAACTTCTAGAAGTTGTGTTTGCTAATGAATTTTTTTTTTCTTCTTTGCCCCTTCAGTATAAGCACAGCTTAATACTGTCTGTATTTCTGTTTGCTTTTTTGCTTTACTTCTCATTGGCCTGTATCAGAACTAAGCTTCGGATAGCCCAGTGTATGATCTTCCCTTGTGGGTCCTACCAAACATAACCCCTTTGTCTCCCTTCTATGCGGCTCAGTCATACCCACATCTTAGTACCCCAGGCCGCCATACTCTGTATCAGTTTTTTGAGTATTTTCTGGCCCAATGGGTACTTTTTTCATGCAGGCAGGAGGTTGTGTCTTTTATGAATATTCTGAATTTTAACAGGATGTAGAGACATCATGCTAACTAACATTGCATGAAACTTTACAGGTTGTTGAGTTCTCATAGGCAGGCATTTATCTTTTCCTCCAAACTCTGGGGGTGGGATTTCCCATCTCCATTTTCTAATAAGGAAATGGAAGCTCAGTGACAGAATGTGCTAGGACCACGAAGCTGGTAATCAGCAGGGTCGGGGCTCAGACGGGTCTCCTCGCCCCCTGCTCATGTCTCACCAGCCGTTTTGCTTAAGGAGGGACTTAGAGGTTATATAGCACATAATGTTTTTCAGTAAACCTCTTTGCAACAAAAAAATATTTTTCTTTCCAGAACATTCATGCTTGGCCTTGATAGTCTTGAGCCCCCACTGCCCAACATTGCCTCTAGGACTTGCTTCATAGCTTTATTTCAGATACAAACATGGTTCTCATTATTCATCGTTACAGCTCATCTTTTTATACACTGCCCTAGGAATCACTTTCAAAATCGACAGGAGTGTAGCTGAAATCTCTCTTCTGTGATGGAAACTTCATTTCCAAAGAGAGAGAGCAATATTCTTAATTAGGTATTTACTCTAATGATCCAGACAGAGAGTCAGTTGGTCCTGTTTGCTTTATTTTCATTATAAACTAAAGATTTGGATGATGTTTTCATGAGTCATTGAAAACTGCACCAAGACTGTCGTTACTCAACAAATATTATTAATAATCAGAAGAATGACACTTATATTTTCTGTCATACACCAGTCCCTAAATGTTTGGGCCAAGGGCACACTTTTAATGGATTGAAATAACAAATATAAATTGTCTTTCTCTGTTACCTAAATATCCCACCTGTGTGGAGCTTTTATTGTCAGGAACTGCCAAATAACCAGCATGCATCATTTTAATTGAACCTTAAGCCTGACACTTTCATTGAAAAAAAATGGGTTTCAAGTTATTTTTCATACATAAAGGCTGCTAAGCCTGTGCTTCATTGGTGAAGGCTATCTCAGATATGGATGACCTTAGCTCCATGCTTCAAGGAAAAAATAAAACCTCATTATCTCATATCCTTGAGATTTGGCAAAAATTGATCAATTAACTCTCCAAAGACGTATAATGAGTGACTGCGGGGAATAAAACAAACTGAACTGGTGCCCCGTTCAGCTCATTGAAAAGTCTATGACCCCATGCTAGAGATGTCTGGGTATTCGAGTCTTGGGCTCTGATCTTAATGATGCCGCCTTTGTGTGGCATTAGTCCCTATCCAGAAACATAATGTGGTCACATCTTTGGTGGCTCCTAATTCATGTGAGACAGTCTTTCACGTTCTTAAATCATCCCTGGAGGATAAAAGTCACAGCTCAAAATCTATATTTTGACGAAGCAAGGATGGAGATATAATTATGATGAACTTGAACCTATGATGCCAAAAACACGATTTAAAAGATTTGAGAATTCTACCTAACACCAGTGGGTTAATTGGTATCTCTTATCATCGTAAGAGACTTCATCCAGATCCAGAAAGGCTCACGTTTGCCCCATATTACATGTTTATAAAGAATGTATAATCTGACATTATATTTTATTGTTGACTTTGACCTGTAAATGTAGAAACACTTTACAGCATCTGCGGGCTACTGTAATCATCGTCGTATGATGTGTGCAGTTGTTGCATGGAAATAATACCACTTTGTTTTCCCATCACGATTTTCTTCAGACTTAGCTGTTCAGCACTGATTCATATATTTTTCCCCAAGTTATATGGCCAAAAAAACACTCCCTTGATTTCCATAAGGAAGGCATGAAGAAAGAGAGGCATTTGGCTCTTTGGTCTGCACACAGTATCCAATGAGTCCCAGGAGGGTAGGCATAGCTTAAGGATGCAGAAAAACACCTGTGTCAGAGGTCCTGCTCCCAAGATGTTCATGGTACTTTTAGAGAAGAAATAAAGGGATCTAGGTTTCTTTGGTTCAGTCTTAATGTGTTGCGTGGGGTCTGTTTACTGCAGGCCATTGTTCGGGTCTGTGTGATGATAGATGCTTCTGGGGAAGAAAGTTTCAGGCATCCAGGCAGCATAGAGAACTAAGAGCAGAAAGTTGGGATGAGTATCAGGAGAAAATAGAAAAATCAATTAGTATTAGAATTATGAGGGTAAAAGGCAATTTCTAGGTTTTTTTAAAAAGTGCTTTCTAGGTAGGACGTCTGTATATCCCAATTTGCTCAGGATGGACTGTTCTGCTTCCTGCTGATTGTCCTGCTTTCAGCTTGAATAGCATTTCTTTTTACTCTCACCAGTGTCCCGGTTTGGGCACTAAGCTCTATGGTCAACACATGTATTGATGATGAATTAGCCTCTTAAACTAGCAAGAGACTATGAATGAAGATTTTGGTGAAATTCATCTCAAGATTCCCTTTTCCTAAAAACCACAATCTGATACCTATGTCGATTTCTAGTTTTATTGGAGGACTGGTGTTTGACCTTATTTCTTAGAGGAAAAATAACAAAACCTGGCTCGAGTGCTGTGAAGTTTTATTTGCAAGGCAGATCTAGAATTCAGAACTCAAACACATCATTGCCTGTGCTAACACCCAGCCTGTATGGTGGGGGACAGAAAAAGGCAAAGAAATAATAGGGCGTGAACTGTAGGCATCTCTTTCTCTCTGACGAGCGTGTCCCTTAACGATGGCCATTTACACTGGATACGTGATTTGGTTTGCCAGGACAGCAAAGAAGGAACGCAAATATTATAAGCCTAGTGGTGATTTGCAAAAGAAATCTCATTTGCCCAGACTATTCCATTTCTGTCCTGCCTTCAGTGGAAATACGCATTACTGTGGGTGATGCCCGACACTCTGATGCTTTGAAAACAGGAGTGCTGTTTGGGTTGGTTTCCTGGGATCCCTCTGATGGAGGCGGTTATTATTCATGTTTTCTGGAACTGTCTTCGTGAGGCCCATGAGTTCAGGGAGGTCACCGTCTCAGAACCAGAGAGCGCCAGTTGTCAGAGATTAAAAGGAAGGGGGGAAATTGTTTCCTCAGATGTCCACGCCCCTCTGCTCTCCCTCGGAGTGTGATGTGCTGTCGGGGTTGGAGGGTGGTCCACGGCTGTGAGATAGTCCCTGAGGGCCACCGAGTCCAAATGAAGGCCTGAGAGGCAGGAACAGCACAATAAGAGGCTCATAAAGAACGGGGGCTTGGCATCATCCTCATGTTATATCCCAAAGCAGGAGAAGTAAACTTTCATGGCAGTGGCGGCCACAGGAGAGAGTTCTGCTCGATCAGTGGAGCATTTTCTGCAGGGGGTTTTGAAGATGAATCTAACTGATGATGTGCGTGTCAAGTGAAGTGGAATGAGAGGAGAAACAGGGATAGGGAAACAACAAATTTGGCGTGGGTATGGCCTTTAAGGTGCTCTTTGTGGGTCAGGGGAAGCCTTGGGTATCCTATTGATTTCCAGTTAGTACCAAGCATTAAGTCAAAGGAAGCCTTAGTAACCATTAAGTTCATGTGAAATGGGAAAAAGTCAAGCCCATAGACATAAAAGGTTTACTTGACTCACAAGTATATATGCTCATTAGTGGCAGAAACTGGGTTTTTCACACACCCACCGTCTCCCTGACACCAGCGCCGTTTCCTAAAGGGCCGGAGAGGACCCTGTGGTCATAGTGTGACAGAGACCCAGTGCGGACCAGGCCACATCCAAAAACTTGGGAAGGAGACTGTCACTTCAAGGACATTGATAAGGCCTAGAATCATCCATTAGGATTATTTCTTCCTAATTCTAATCAAGAAGTGTATCTAATCTAACCTTCTGTGGTAGCACGGCCAGCATTGTTTAGAAACACTGAACATAAATATTTTTCTGTGGGGACAGTCCTGCTCATAAGCTCTTGCTTCTTTCTGACACGTACGACAACTTTTTTCCTATAATAATTTTGAATGAGAGGTCTAAACCACTGGTTTTAATTTTAGGTATGTCTTAGGGAAGTGTAGATGGTAGGACACTGATGCTTTGTTTCTGGGTTTACGTCAGTGGTCCCCATGAAGGCCTTGCGTACACATTTGTTTTATTCCTGATTTCAGCACATCTGTACCGTGCATCAGATACAATATTTTCTGGATCCACATGGTCCAGTGGAACTCAACGTGATGGTAGAATTCTTCTGTGCCTGCAGTGCTCAGTATGGTAGACACAGGTGCATGTTGCTCTTGGGTTCTTCAGTGTCGCTAATGTGACTTCGTAATTTTAGAATTAATAGAATTTGTAATTTTATTTAGTTCGCATTAATTGAAAGAGTCATATATGGCTCATGGCTATGGTATCATATGGTACGGTTCTAGACAGTGATATAGTGCGGGGGAAAGAAAAGATGAATTACGACCCCTGGCTATCCAGACACTTGCAGCCTAGGGTGGTAGGGAAGGGCAGGAGATGGGTAAACACATCAGGACATTGGAGAGGGATTCGTGTTACACGTCAGAACAAGGGCCTATGGGAGCACAGAAAAGAGAGCATGACTTTCCCTTGGGGTGGGTGGGGACCATCAGGGAAATTTTGACAAAGAACTGATATTTGAATCTTGATGAATGAGCTGAGTCTATTCCACACATCAGAAATAAACAAAAATAGGGGCACCTGGGTGGCTCAGTCAGTTAAGCGTCTGCCTTCAGCTCAGGTCATGATTCCGGAGTCGCGGAGTCCCGGGATCGAGCCCTGAGTCTGGCTTCCTGCTTGGTGGAGACCTGCTTCTTCCTCTGCCTCTCACCCTGTTTGTTGCTCTCTCTTTGAAATAAATGAATAAAATCTTTACGAAAAAGAAAAAAATGAACAGAAATAGGAAGGAATTTTCAGCAATGGTGGAATGTGTACAAATTCATAGTGCTGTGAGAAAGTGGAAGGCTCTGGATTCTCTGCAATTCTGGGAGATATATAGATATATATATCTCATGGCACATATATATGGAGATATCTATCTATCTATCTATATATGGAAATATCAATATAAATGTAGATACACACTCACACATATGTGTATATGTTTTTCGCTCACGGGGAGGTGAGCTAACAGATGGCTCAGTTAAAAAACTACCCTGCACTATTCACCTGTTATCTGTTGTTCTGCCTTAATGTGCTGTGTGACCTTGGACAAATCAATCTACCATTTAGGCCGTCAGTCTCCTCCCTGGAAATGAGAATTATGACTTGAAGTGTGAGGCAGGGATGGGACAGCTTCATGAGCACCCCCGCCCCAATCTTGTAGCCTTTTAGTTATTATTAGCTTCAGTCCAATTGGCAGTTTCTGCATTCACTGTGATGGCCTTCCTTCAAGACCATGGAAACATTCTTGGTGATGTCTTTGGCACTGGGTAGTTTTAACTAAGGATTCTTAGAGATCCCCAAGAAGTTGAACAGATTGCCTTAATTCTGATGGTGGCTGATCTCCTCCAGCTCATGTAACAATTTTATGCTCAAGTGCCTGCATTATTCCCTTCCCTTTCAGGGATCTTAGGCCCCAAAGATAAATGGCTTTCTGTGGAGCCTGTGTAAAGACTGAATGGTATTAGGAACTGGCAGGCAGAGGTATGATTTTGGAGATTCATTCATCTATCATTACCTCAACTGGCAACACTCGGCACACAGGGGCTGTGTGGATTTTTGTGAGAAGAATACAAGATTTATTTTTTTCTAGGACCTACCTGCTGGTAAGCTACAAAAGGTCTCTGCCAAGCCCTGAGGGATCCCACTTGAGCTCTACTAATAGGCAGATGGATAACTGGTAGAACAGAAGAAGAAGGGTATGCACACGTGTGTGTGTGTGTGTGTGTGTGTGTGTGTGTGTGTGTGGAAAGAGAGAAAGAACTCGCTTTTGTAAATGAGCCTCTCAGGCTTTGATTTTGTGGGACTTCAATTCTCTGTTCATCCAGGATGGTCACACTAATCTGTAGGGAAGCTAATTTTACAAGAAATGAAACAGGAGGGAGTTGCTGTTGGATGAGAAGGATCCAGCTTTGGAAGATATCCCCAGGGGGAGAATGGTCATCAATCTGCCATTCTTGTGGGCTCCACCAATCACAGCACATTCAGAGTGCTTTGTACCTCTCATCTCTCAAGGTGGACAGAGTATCACACACGATGTGATCATTAACTCAGCAGGTGTGGTTAAATCTAGAGATCGACGGTGAAATTAATAGCCTACTGAAGAACAGAGCCACTTTCTGAGGGTCCATAAAAACATACTCTTTGAGTTTTCCAAAATAGGATTATTGGGCATGTGTCTAGCAATATCCAGGATTTTTTTTATTATGGTGCATATATCTAAATACGCATGCTTGCATATATGTTTATTTGGGAATAGGCTAAACACATTCCACCTTTCATAGTTCCCCATTTATATGATGGGGTCTGTTTTCAAGGATCATGGAAAGTAACTGATGAAGGGATCAAAAATGTGTTCTTTAAAGGGTGATGCTTATTAAGGAGGGCACATGTTGTGATGAGCACTGGGTGTTATTATGTAAGTGATGAATCACTAGATTCTACTCCTAAAACTAATAGTACACTACATGTTAACTAATTTGAATTTAAATAAAATCTTAGAGAAAAAATAATAATAATAAAATAAAATAAATGTGTTCTTTGTTATGTCTTAACTTAGGGCTTCCCACTTTTAAAGTGCCTACAAATCACCTGGCGGTTTTTGTCAGAATGCAGAGTCTGATTTGGTGGGTCCTGAGAATCTGCATTGCTAACACAATCCGTACCCGGTGCTGGCCCAGCGATGAGGCCTTGTGTGTGTGCGCACACATTGTGTGCATTGTGAGTAAGTTGTCCACATGCACAGAGGAGCCTCTGAGAGGCTGTAGGACCAGCAAAATCTGAAACATCAAGAGGTACCGGTGTCTTATGGGTGCGGGCTTAGAGAGCATGCAGACATTTTAGGATTCTGGTTTTTCCAGAGCGAAGCAAAATGAAGTCTTCCACTGTCAAGTCCTCTGAATAATTTGTTTCTCTCCAGCACGTTTTTGGGAAGGTGCGTTTGGCCCTTTCCCACTCACGTTGCCTTCCCAGTGTCTGGGGCAGCACGTTGGCAGCGCCAGTTATTGGGAAGAGTAGACGCCCTGGCCTTGGCAGCAAGAATCTTCTCTGGTCCGGGGCGCTGGGCAGCTGCAGCAGGAGGCTGGCGGCCCGTCCCAGGAACAGCTGGTCGACCCCTGCAGGAGGAGATGGCTGACTTCAGAAGGTTGATGATGGATGCAGCTGCAGCCAAGCCCCGTCTCGTTAGAGGGGAGCGCGCCGCACCTTCGTGTAATGATTGTACATGTTCCCCTTTGGCCGTTCTAATAGTTCTGCTTTAAGCATATTTGTTTTTCCTTATTTTCTAGTGTCTTTGAGGGAAATCTCTCTTCTGTGTAATCCAGTTTGGAGAGTGATGACATGTCTGACTCTGGGAAGAAATATACGTATTTCTCGGTTGTTGGTTTGTTTGTTTTTTTCCTCAGTTGAGTGTTGTTAGACTTTGATGTTTGATTTCTAGTCAGTCTTTAATGTGAGAGACAAACACATTTATTATCTATCAATTCCTGGAAAATGCTCTCGACTTTAAAGACCTCTAGACTGGTCTTGTCAGTACAGCAACGTAGTGACAGTTTTCCTTCTAAAATTCGAGTGCTTAAATCATGAGCATCTGGTAGTATAGATTAATGCTTTATATAGTTTGAAAGCTGAAGTCCCATGCTGCATTTAGATGGTTTAGATTGATTTTTCTCTCCCTGACGACTCTTAAGATACTGGCTGCCCCCAAATGGGAGAAAGTCGGTTCATCTCTACAGCATGTTGCTTGCTATAGAGAATATTGGTGAAATGGATAGTTTTTCTTCATTATAAGATGCACCATGGATATGAGGAGTGTTTTAAATCATTGTGAAAATTGGAATCAGTGAGACAAAACATCCTCATTAAACTCAAGAATTTGGGATCCGAAACAACACTCAGTTTGATATTTGGCCATTTATCTAACGTCTGACTCCATGTCATTGTAACTGCTAAGGTCTGTCACGGGAACTACATCATATTTTGTAATGATTTCTATGAAGCCTTTTTTACATGCTCACTCTTGTGGACAAACTCTTGCAAAATAGAAGAGGAAGGAATGAAATTCTTGAGTATCATCTGTTGTAGTTAGAAATCCCATTTCTGTAAACTGTTTCCATAATATATTCCCAAATTGTTTTTGTAATGTAACAGGACAAATACAAAGCAATTTTAGCAAGGAGGAGCAATTTCAGCTTTGTCATTCTGTTACATGCTGCGTTGGCTTAAAATATTCTGGTCTCAGGAATATTATCAACACCTCATCATGAGAGAGAATCTTAAATATGGACCAACTGAGTTTGCAGAGTTTGTGTTTTGTCACTTATTAAAAAAGGGAGGGGAGGGAAGGAAAGAGAGGAAACCCTTATCAAAGATTCTCTATTGGGGTGCCTGGGGGGCTCAGTCGTTAAGTGTCTGCCTTCGGCTCAGGTCATGATCCCAGGGTCCTGGGATCGAGCCCCGCATCGGGCTCCGTGCTCCACGGGAAGCCTGCTTCTCCTTCTCCCACTCCCCCTGCTTGTGTTCCCTCTCTCACTGTGTCTCTCTCTGTCAAATAAATAAATAAAATCTTTAAAAAAAAAAAAAAAGATTCTCTATTGAGCACTCACTTTTCCTGAACCCTAGATACTCTCCTGTGTCTTCCAGGGATGTTTCCCCCGTGCCATACTCTCTAGGACAGGATGTTCCAAGAGGGGGGGGAATAGGAGGCAGAGGTAAAAGGATAGGTGATGTCAGTGCGCATGTTAGTAGCTGTCACCTCTTCCTATCGTGTGACGCTGGACAGATACACCTGACTCCAGACAGCAGCATCATATGAGGAAAATGAGACCTACGGAGTTTAAGTGGATGTGGGATTTAAGCGAGGCACTGAGAAGCAGGTCTGGGTTAAGGTGACTGGAAAATGGAGAAAGACCTATTAAAATCATTTACAGATAATTCAGAGTACGGTCAAAATAAGCCCAGATGTAAATCCAGATACTGTGTTATTTCACAGCAACAAAGATCTTGTCCATGCTATTTCACTTTGTCTTTTTGCCTATAACGTGGAAGCCACAGAAGTGTTGAATGATTGTCTTTGGTCTCTTGTCCTGAGCTTTATTTTCAGGGCCTCTGTCATTTCATTTCTCCAGTTGCTAATAAACTAACAAATGACTTACACCTCACTCCTTAGAGCCTGGAGTAAAATATTCCCAACCTGAGACGTATCCTTCGAATCTCTGTCACAGCACATTCTCTGTAACATTAACAGTGAGCTTTGTGGAGGGGGACTTGGTATCTTCAAAAGAAGTCCAATAACATTGATCGGAAGCTAGCTATGCACAAATAGACTTCTTATTGACCAGGTGACCACTGAGATGCCATTGACCAGAATTCCATTTCTAGTTACTTAAACTTAAGAAATAGTCACACATGTGCCAGAAGTTTTACCACAGCCTCATTTCTCTGCGTGAAGAATGTAGGGAAAGGGGCAGCACCGAGCCGTACGTTTGAGTGCGGCAGACACATGGGGTGGGAGGGATCCGGGGGACACGGGGAACTCAGCCAGAAGTGACTGTGACAAACTGGAAATAGTAGGGGGCGTATCCGGCCGCCCGCAGGTGTTGGGCAGCTTCATTTTATATTTTCTTAGGGTCACTTTATTTTTTTAATTATGTTCAGTTAGCCACTGTATAGTACATCATTAGTTTTTGATACAGTGTTCAATGATTCATTAGTTGTGTATAACACCCAGTGCTCCATGCAGTACATACCCTCCCTAATACCCATCACTGGGCTAACCCATCCCCCTACCCCCTTCCCCTCTGAAACCCTCAGTTAGTTTCCCGTAGTCGAGTCTCTCATGGTTTGTCTCCCCCTCCGATTTCGCCCCTTCATTTTTCCCTTCCTTCCCCTAATGTCCTCCATGCCAATCCTTATGTTCCGCCGATGAGTGAAACCATATAATTGTCTTTCTCTGCTTGACTTATTTCACTTAGCATAATCTCCTCTAGTTCCATCCATGTTGATGCAAATGGTGGGTATTCATCCTTTCTGATGGCTGAGTAATATTCCGTTGTATATATGGACCACATCTTCTTTATCCATTCGTCCGTCGATGGACATCTCGGCTCCTTCCACAGTTTGGCTATTGTGGACATTGCCGCTATGAACATTGGGGTGAATGTAGCCCTTCTCTTCACTCCATCTGTATCTTTGGGGTAAATACTACCTAGTAGTACAATTGCTGGGTGGTAGGGTAGCTCTATTTTTAACATCTTGAGGAACCTCCATACTGTTTTCTAGAGTGGCTGCACCAGCTTGCATTCCCACCAACAGTGTAAGAGGGTTCCCCTTTCTCCACAACCTCTCCAACATCTGTTGTTTCCTGACTTGTTAATTTTAGCCATTCTGACCGGTGTGAGGTGGTATCTCATTGTGGTTTTGATTTGTATTTCCCTGATGCTGAGTGATGTTGAGCATTTTTTCATGTGTCTGTTAGCCATTTGTATGTCTTCTTTGGAGAAGTGTCTGTTCATATCTTCTGGGCAGCTTCATTTTAAATCTTAGATGGGAAGGTGGCCTCATCAATGTTTAGGTAACTGAAATCACATGACACACAGCACCTAGAAAAAAGGCTGGAGAGATATGACCGTGTTTACTAGTCTTTGTCTCTAAGTGTTAATATAAACGGTATTCAGTTTCTTCCACTGTGCTTTTCACACCTTTGCAAGTGCTTTATGGTCTCTTATTATTATTGAAATGGGGGACGGGGCAGTTATGCACAAAATTATTTCACACAGTTGCAGGGACCTTTTACTAGATGCTTCGCTTTTTCCCAAAGATTACTACTGTTTCTGGGTTTATAAACTTGCATCGAGCATTTGCAGATAGGATTTTACAAATTTACAAAGCCTCCATTTATACTTGCCAGCATACACTCTGTCCCACGTCATGCTCAGACCAAGACTGGTCTTCTGTCACGATTCTGTGGGAATCGTGGAGCCGTGGAAAACAGAAAAAGGTGGGGGTTGTTTCACACGCTCCTCAGATGCTCTTCCTGGGTTCTCACTGGAGCCTGAGATCAGGGATGCATGCTACAGTATTTTATAACTGCTATCATATGAAGATAGAATTGCTTGTTGCAATTTAGAGGCGAATAGAATAACCCCAAGGCCACTTTGCAAACTCCAGACCAGAGCAGATATTTTCCTCATTTTACAGACCGAAATCTAAGAAAGTTGACATCTTGAAGAAAAAAAAAAAAAAAAAAAAGAATTTGCTACTCGTCCAGGTATGTAGGTGGAGGGCACGGTCCATCAGAATCCATCTCTAGTACTGTGCAAGCTGTGTCTGAACTCGATGCCTGTGATCCATCCCCAGGGGCTGATTCCGGAGCCGCCCCTGTGGACCCAGCCCCGCACCCTCCCGTCGGCAGCTGGCTCACAGGCTGACTGCCCTGCCGGCCCCTGAGTGCGGTGAGGGGAGGACCCTGCCATCTCGCCCAGTAGCACTGGGAGCCATTCAGAAGAAAGCCAGTCAGGGCATGTAGGAGGAAGAATGAATGAATGAAGTTGCATAAGTTAAACTATTAGGTAAAACCTGGGAGAACATGTGTGCATTATGGGGAGAGGGAGGGAGGAGGAGCCTCACAGAGATGGAGGCATGGGTCATTCTCTGCCTCTTCACCAGAAAATGCTGGGGCGGTGAGATTTAGGGGCTCATGTGAAGGTCTGGAGGACTTTGGGGGCACCTCTTTTGCAGCTTTTTGGAAGGGACGTGTTTTAGTCACCATTGGTAATTTGGGCCCCTGAGTCCCACACGGAAATCTTGTGTCTGCTGTCTGAGGTATGGATCTCTCATCCAAGCATGCAATGGAAAGATTATGGGCTTCGGGTTCTGACCACACCTGGAGGCCCAGCTCAGATGTCAGCTGGGCGGTGGGTACATAGGAAGTGCCTGCAGCGACAGCCCCCACGGCCAGCCACGTCTGTGGAACCACGGACATCATAATCCGGAGCCCTTCCCCTCGCTCCAAGCTTATTTCTGCCTCAAAGTGTTTCTTTAAACTTGTATTTGTTACTTCAGGTTTCACACGCCAGCACATCCTTTTCTTGAGATGGAAATGATTATTTCATTGTTTTTAATACTTCATCGTAGAAAGTATGCAAGAACCCGTGATGCGTAAAGGAAGGCAGAGAACCCCAGGAAGGAGAAGCTGGTGGAGATAAGCCGATGCTTTCATGCACTGGTTGTTTAAAATCGCCGTGTTAATTGCACCAGGAAGAAGCAATGAGTATTCATTATAATGCCTGTGTTACGGCTTTTCCCAGTCAATGCAGGATACAAGGCGCATGCTTCCCGGCTACCCTGCTGATTCAGCAAGACAAGTGAAAGTATTTCTTTAAAAAAAAAAAAAAAATCCCAATGCCCCACACCTGAATTGTGAGTACTTATCATTTTACCAAACAAATATCAATACTTTGCCACTTACGGGTTGTATAAGTGACCATGAAGATGATTTGTTGGATACACCTACATTATTAACCTATAAACAATGTGCAAATACAGGCCGTAAACTGTGACACTCACAGTCCAAGCAGCGCCCGTGGTGGGAAACTGTTCCATGACTTAATAAACAGTTACTGCACTGGACCAAGAATACAGAATCAATCCAGGAGGCTAATAAAATGGAATTAGAGACCATAATCCGCGTGCAGCATACTAACATTGCAACAAGGAGAGTGCTGCTTGCCGCGTGGCATTCCAGAGACTGCAGGCTGTCCCCCCGGAATGCAGGCTTCCCCAAAACCCTTCGTGTTTTGTGTTCTGAGTTGGAATTCTGCAGGTATTTGTGGGAAAATACCAATCATTATGTTAATAACGTGTATATAGTTTTCAGTGTTGACGGCTTTCAGTGAGGTACTCTGTGGGATATAAGAAAACGTAACATGGTTTTGGGTTTTTTTTGGTCCAGACCGGTGTAGTTGGACAACAGAGAGCCAGCATTATAAACCTTTCCAGCAATACAGGCTTACGGATCTGAAGGAATTCAAAATGCTGTGCTTGATGCAAGTTGGAATTGCATCGGGCGATGGGAAGTGCCTTGTCTAAGATTACAAAATGGCAGCGCTGGGGCTGGACGCCTTTCCAGTTCTGCCTGGGGGGCTCTGAGCCACACGTGTTGCTTCACTGACAAGTGTGACGTGAGTGGGAAAACAGCAGGTGTCGCAGCCATGCTGAGGCAGGAGGGAGCGGCTCTAACATGGGCTGGGGGTGACCAGGGTCTCCGAGAGCTGTTGACCATCATGCCCCCCTCTACACTTGGGAATATGATTCTAGGTGGAGTGTAGAGTTAACTCCAGAGTGTATGCGATTCAAACCAAATGCCAGGATCCCCCAGAGTTGTAGGGGAAACAGCACCCTGTGGGCCTGATGAGTCCGGGAGGTGTGGAGGATGGCATAGATGGAAGGGGTGGGGACCGTGAGTAGAGACGCGGAAGGCAGCGGGCGGGGAGGGCAGGTGCAGGACCACCCTGCAGAGGGCCCACACTCTGCCCACTCGAACCAATGGGCGCTAAGAAGGTGGTTCTGTGGCTCCCTCCACCAGGGAAGTCACCGGCCACAAGTGGCATCAGAAGACGGGGAGGACAGTCATTTGGCCCCAGGGGGTGTCCAGCTGTTAAGTGCAGAGTGGGGGCCAGGGGGCTCAGCTAGAAAAGCAGTGTTCAAATGTCAGAGCGCCTCAGATCTCCTTCCAGAATATCCCAGGCATAGAAAGGTGAATCACTCCTACTATTTGATTCGTCAGTTCCCCTCATTTCAAAGGTGAACCTGAACTTAACTCCTGCAAGGGGCAGAGGAGGGAATATTGGCTGTGAGCTGTGTCAAACCCTGCAGCTGAGTCCCTGGTTCCTCTGTCTCCTGGAAATCGGACCCTGGTTTGCACAGCTGGCCCAAGCCAGGAGCCTGCATTCACACGCATTTGCACAGCACCTCCTTGGTCCTCTCCCGAGCTAGTCCTATTCTTTTTGCAAACATAAAGGTAAAATAAACCTGGTGGAAGTTT
Organism: Mirounga leonina; assembly: GCF_011800145.1. NCBI lineage: Eukaryota > Metazoa > Chordata > Mammalia > Carnivora > Phocidae > Mirounga > Mirounga leonina. Next base: position 2,644,780 of record NW_023270680.1, read on the forward strand.
GAATTGTAAGCCACCAAGTAGTTTTCAGTATTGTAACAAAAAAAAGAAAGGAAGAGAGAGAGAGAGAGAGAGAGAGAGAGAGAGAGAGAGAGAAAGAAAGAAAGAAAGAAAGAAAGAAAGAAAGAAAGAAAGAAAGAAAAAGAAAGAAAAAGAGAAAAGAAAAGGAAAGTAGGAAGGAAGGAGGGAGGAAGGAAGGAAGGGAGGAAGAAGGAAGGAGGAAGGGAGGAGGAAGGAAGGAAGAAAGAAAGAAAACCAGTTCTTTCTTTCAGATGCCCAGGATCTGAGCTTTTAGAAAACATCTCCTAAAAGCCGGCCGTGTGGGCATGGCGCTGTGCGTGAGGCAGACGTATGCCGCCAGGCTCCGTGGCTAGTCCTGAAGTAGGTCCAGTAGGCCCAGCAACGGCCCATCATTTCTGAATCCCGAGAGCTCTCAGGGGCACAGTCCAGGCACCTCCTCACCCAGGCAGGTCTCACCAAGCCTGGTGCTCAGGGAAGGATCCCGTGAAACCTCCCCTCGGAGCTTAAAGGATGGGGAAGTCCCCCGCTTCGGCAGCATTTGCATTTCAGCGGGGACGAAGGCTGATGCCCAGTGAGGAAGCAGATAGGGTAGAATTTTAAGCACCAGCTGTCTCGTGGGTGTTTTTGTTGCCCTGAAGGATTTGTTGTTTGGGGACTGTTGCTCGGTGCCCCTGCAGTGATGCTGTCCTGACTGTCCTCAACTGGCAGCATCAGCCTGGCCGGGGCAGGTGCATCCGACGGCTCCTCCACGGTCTCTGTCTTACTAAGCGCATGTTCGTCTTGCCTTCTGGCAGATATTTTCCATATGGCCTTGTGCTTATTTTTATCCTGGTTGTAAGTTGTTGCCTTCAGAAGATGACATTCCTCGCCAAGGTGCTACAGACAAAAGTGGATGACAAATTCAAAGTTGCTTACGTTTTTTGAAGGGCTGTAGAAGCACAGCTTTATTTTGACAGTCACTCCAAATCTGACTCTCCACCCAGCCTGACAAGCCTCCCTCTGGGCATCTCACTGTCCCTCAGCCCCTCTGACATACGATCTGAAGGGGCGCCTCTCCAACAGCTGAGGAGTGCTTTCGTCTGAGGGGCTTCTCCCTATCGTGAAGGCAGATATCTGTAGGATAATGAAACTTCGCAAAACATCTGGAAGAAAGAAATGATCTCAGGACTTAGAAGTCACCCACGATTCGAAGAAATTTAAAATCCATGCATACACAAGGAAGTGAAAGTGGCAGACGCAGGATCCGAATGATTCAAGCCCAGAGAAGAAATGAAAAGGGGCAAGAAGCAGCCGTGAACTTGTCTGAGTCCGGAGATTTCACGCAGGGCCAGCGAGAATGTCCATGCCTGTCTTCACAGATAAGCCTTTTGGGTGAAGGTGCTCGGACCCATCCTGTTATTTCTTCCTTTACCACCAGAGAGTTGGGACCGTGGTATTCCTGCGCCATCAACCTCCTTGCAAATGTCTAGGCCCTTTGAGGAACAGACCACCCATTGAACCTAGCGGGACAGCCACGCCGCACGTACAATATCCCCTTTTACACTCCCTCGGCCACGGTGCCTCTCCCCCTCTCACACTAGCCTGTTTTTCCTCCTGAACGTGACCTGAAAGCAAACACTGGGGGACTCTTACCACAGCAGCACTGCCCAGCTTCCTCCATCCCAGCATTCATCCGTCCCTCTTTCTTCCCGAGCCCTGGCCTCACTGTTCGAGAAGGGGACCAGTGCCAACCTGTCTCCCCGGGATTAAGCATCAGAAGTTGCTATTTAAATTCCAGCTTTCTAAACTTGCACCAGACTGGATGTGAACCGGCCAGATTATTTGTCTCCTTTTAAATAAAGCGCTTGATGCTTGGGCCGTGCGGGGTCGGTCCTGGGTGGTCAGTGCCAATGTAATAAACATGGATAGACTGTACAAAAATGTGATTTAATAAAATATTCTGCTGCTTTTCCTCCTTTGAGATGTTGTTCAGTGGCATGTGTTATGCATTGAAAATGCTGCTAATTCAGAATCCCCGGGGAAGGGAAGGAGGGCGTGGGGACAGACGGTGTGGGCGGGACAGCAGAGCGGGGGCGCAGCCTGCTTTATTTTTAATACCGTAGTTGGGCTGGTGGGGGTGCGGAGTGGGGAAGAGGGCATGGCTGGCAGCCTGTCCCAGTTGGGAGGGGACTTTGCAGCCCTCTCAGCAAAACTGGTGGGTACCAAGTGACCGTTCATAAAGAGCCCACAGAACAGAAAAACCTCACTTCCCCTGAGTTCCCATTGTCAGCAGACATGTTCTGCATAACAGTCCATTGGAATTCAGCAATCATTTGCCGAACAAGTGATAGGAATAGACCATCTCAACTCTGGTCCTCATCCAGTGTGTGGTTGCTTTGACCCAAGAGCTCCTATTTGTTTTCATCACAGTAGATTAGGAACATTACGTTTGGTAAGAGGTATGTTTTAACCTCCTTGGGATGCACCTGTTAGGATCGTCCTACTGCGATGTGGTCAGCAGTTTAACTCGGTTGACCGTTCTGAGCACAACATCAAATTCTCTTTGGAGCAAGCTTAGTTGATCAAGATTGATATGCAGAGATCACATGCTGGATTTGGCGGTTATAAAAGGACATGCTGTAGATTTTAATTTATTTTAGATAGAGAGCTGCAACAAAGTCCTAATGCCTTTAATGGGACAGAAATTAACAGTCTGTAATCGCTCTGATGTATCTTCTGTGAACTCTAGCGATGTGTGAACCACTTAGCAATGAAATGAATCAGAAATCCCCAAACCCTTGTCAGTCAGCTCAGCCCTCAAAGGCCCATCTGGGTCTGTTCAGTCCTGTCCCTTTTCCAGCTTTCAATGTGCCGTCATCAGCCATCTTGTGGAGTGTCCTTAATTCCCTTGACCTTCCTTCAGGTTGCCTGTTCACCAGCGATGGTGAATAATTTATCCCTCTGGTTTTAATGTGGTATATTTTCTTGTCTTTTTAATAACTAGAGACCCAAACTGCTGTCATGCGGTCCCTTGGGTTAAAACCATCTTTTGAAAAAAACTTTAAAAAAAATTAAATAAAAAATTTTAAAAACCTTCTTTTAAATAATATTTCCCTTTATTTCCTAGGTATTGAATGTAGAGGTAGGGGTGACATTGCTGACGTGCATTTATCACGTAGGAGGCGCCAGTTAATTCACAAAGCATTTTACGTGCAGTATCTAAATTAATGCAACTGTCATCTCTGTTACGGTTATTATACCCACCTTGCCACTGAGGGAGGTGAAGCTCGGGCAGTCAGCTGTCTTGCTTGTGGTCTCATAGGTAGGAAGTGGCAGACGTGGGCCTGAAATCTGGCGTTCAGCCCACATCCGCTGCAGAAAGGGGACTTCTGCTCCCGGTGCCTGAGGGTACATGCTTACAGTTTTTCAAATAGCACTTTCCTTACAATATTTGGACTTCTTTCCATTTCTTGTAATGGAAGCATATAGATTGCATTCTCTAATGAATGAATTCATGGCTGTGAGCATAGACACTATTATTTAAGCTCTTTTATTACTAGTAATAAATCACACTTAAATATTATTCCATTTAAATGCTGATAAATGCCTCTATCTTCCTTTTTGTATTTAGAAAACACCAAAAAAGCGTGAAGTAGCATTTTGAAATAAGGGGGTTGGACAGTGGGAAGGTGTTACAAGGTCAGCATGAGTCTTTACACGTGTTTCACTTTGTGTCAGGATGCCCACATCCGCTCAGGGGGAGGTTCTCTGGCTCTGTCCTCTCGGTGTTTGGGGACTGGGCCAGATGGAGGAGGTGGTGACAGAGGAGACTCAGGGAAATGAATCACTGTGAGTACTCCATTCATTCAGGTTTTAGAAATGAAACCCACAATCGGAGATGCCTTTCTAAAACTCTCTCTTCAGAGATCTGATGAAAAAAGCCGGGGGAAAGTAGTATGGGCAGACACCATTGACCCCAGATCATGGTAGACTTCTTGTCTTCTCACCTCCTACCAAAAAAAGTGCAGATGTGATGCCTTTCTTTTTTCCTGGAAGCAACTGCATCACAGTGAAGCAGCAGAACGCCCTGTTTCTTACTCAGTTTCTCGTTCCTTATGTTTCGTCTTGAGAGGCATGTGTTTAATTTTTTTCTCCTTAATGACATTTAGTTGCGTTCATTTTCATATTCCAGGCATTGTAGATCTTGCCAAAGTGACTGGCTCTTCCTGGTGCCTTCTGTAGCATAAATTCACAAGAACAGTTGCTGAGTTAGAGAGGAAGTCATTTCAGCAGTTAAGGGGAACATTTCAGTGCATGGTGTGGCGCTCATGTCACGTTCTAGGGGGAGGAAGGGGGCTCCGACCCCCAGTGATGGCCCTCAGAGGAGGGTCTTTGGAAGCAGTGGACAGATTCATTACTTTATTTTTTTTTCTGTATTTTTTTTTTTTAAGATTTTTATTTATTTGCGAGAGAGAGAATGAGAGACAGAGAGCATGAGAGGGAGGAGGGTCAGAGGGAGAAGCAGGCTCCCCGCCGAGCAGGGAGCCCGATGCGGGACTCGATCCCGGGACTCCAGGATCATGACCTGAGCCGAAGGCAGTCGCTTAACCAACTGAGCCACCCAGGCGCCCAAGATTCATTACTTTAGGGACTCACTTCCTGAAGGCAAACCAGTAGAGATCTGGGAGTTGGCCGGACAGTCGATGTTTCTTCTCCAGAAATTGATGTGAACACTCAACAGCTTCTGTACCTTTCAATCTTCAAGAACCGTGCAGTGAATATTTTGATTTAAGGAACCGTAAATGAATTGGACCATGTTTTCCTTCCCAGTGTGAAGGGCCAGATGACAGCATAATTACCGTAATTATTACCATAATTCTCCTAACTTGAGGGCAGCACCGCGGCTGGGACGATGCTGGTGCCCAGATGGCAGACAGCTCACCGTCGGGTCTGAGGGTAAGCCAGACATTGGAGTGAGCACTGTGCTTATCGTAGGATAGCTGGTAATTCACCTCGTAAAGAAACTAACGTGGCACAAAGGGCATCAGGTGACCAGCACCGATGAGTTTCAAAACTCACCTCGCCATTAACGGAGACGTGACCGGAGTGTTCAGCTTTGCTGAGAACGACTACGGTCTGTCTGCATCGGAGCCGAGGGAGCGTAAATGGCTCACATGAAACAGGTTTGAATGGCCACGGCCAGTGGAAGGACATGACAGCTTCTGACTGCCTGAGGGCGAGATGTTGGGCGTCACCTGGTGCGATCATTATGGCGCTATGAGCTGCTCAGTCCTTGGTCCCGTGTCCCCGAACCCCGGGCATTTGCATTAAGGTGACTCCCCGCAGCCCTGACTGCCAGTTCTCCCGCACGCCGGCCGTCCTCGCTCCGCCTCCCTCCTGTGCGCTACCTTCTCTCCATAACCCATGGAGTCTGTAAATGCCCTAGTTAACTTCCTGTGAGTGGAAGGTTTTAAAATGAGAACTGCACCCAGCTGGGCGTGGCTGCCTGTGCAGACCCCACAGTATGCACCCACAGGAGCCGCTGCCCGGCCAGGAGCCCTTCCCAGGGGGTCCTAAGTCTGGGGCTCCGAGTGTCCTGCCCAGGCTTTTCCTGCATTTCCAACTGCTGTGGGAGGAGAGACGTTCTGATTGCTAGCCCAAGTCCAACTGTCCACTGTCTCTATTCATCATTTCTTTTCGTGCAGAATACCTTCTCAGTGTCATAGGAAATTCCCATGCGTTAAAAGAGACATACTCTTTTTTTTTTTTAAGATTTTTAAAAATTTATTTGAGACAGAGAGAGAGAGAGCACATGAGCAGGGGGAAGAGGCAGAGGGAGAGGGTGAAGCAGGCTTCCCGCTGAGCAGGGAGCCCCCCCAGGACCCCGGGATCATGACCTGAGCCGAAGTCAGACGCTTAACAGACTGAGCCACCCAGGCGCCCCAAAGAGACATACTTTTTAATTGAAACAAATACTTTGATCTGGGAGTGGGGAGGGCTGCTTCTCTCCCTTACACCTGTCCCCAGGTTATTTTCTCAGAGAGGTCAAAAACCTTCCTCCCCACTTCCTGACACACTGGTCAATTCACCACAGATGAGAATCAGAATTCCACATACATTTCCTATTTACCAACCCCTCTGCACTTCCTAATGATGAAATTAGTTGCAAATAAAGTATGTCTCATGCTCCCTCCGCAAGGCTCAGAGTCCCAGGATAAAGGAAAGACCCCGTGGGTCTTCACACACTGAATGGAGACAGAACAGAGGACTTCCCAGCATTTCATACCTACGTGTAGGTGTCCCCTCACTCACGCCTCTAAGTGGAAACGTCCTGTGTCCTGAGGGTGCCCGAGAGGTATTACAGCCGAGCTGCCGTATCATCAGTCCTATCGCTCAGAGCACCGAGTTCAGGCCCAGCTCTGCTGGAAAGTCACTATGGAGGCTCTAAATGCACCACCGTGCCTCGTGGGTCATTTATTTTAATGCAAAACAACACACGTCTCTTGGGGATACACCGAAGCAATCCACCTTAAATGTTGACTCTGGGATTTCAAGTAACTGAAAACCTGCTGATCTCAGGACTGTCATGGTATCATTTATCCCCACCACACAAACTATCCTGGGAATGTTACTCGAGTCAGATTGTTGCCTTTGACCAAACCCAGTGAACTTAAATCATTCCTCCTGTTCAAGCCTGAGTACAGAGGACAGGCTCTGAGGCTGGTATTGTCCTTCCAGGCTTGGCTGGGGTCAAGTACGCATTCGCAGGCTATAAACTTTGGATCAGGGGTTTTAAAAATCTGAATGATTGTGTATTAAATGAAAAGGATCTGACAGATTATCCCTAGCCTTGGATAAAACTGCTTGTTTAAAGAGCGATGTTTTAGGCAGAAATTAGTTTTCAGAACATTAAAAGATTTCAGCGCTCGTATTTACAAATCCTTTCATATGCATGAAAAATTAGCAACTAAATCTGGCCATTAAAGCATAATCTTTATTTGACCAAAGCATGATATAAAAATGGAATAAACTGTAATTTATCTTAGCTGACAGCTAATTACCTGCAAGTGTGATTAAAAGGAAAACTAAGTTTACTTAATTAGTGTTTTGGTGTTTACTCTGTATACACATAAATATGCCCATCTCTTCCTCATGAGCATTGCTAGAAATAAATTACCATTTTTATTTTGTCCCATTCAAATGTTGCCAAACTGAGAGCAACATTCTAAGAATGGGTATTTTACAAACAATGGTAACAGGTGTTCGCAGACTATGAGCCCGAGAGAGGGGAGAGACTGATAACACAAGGATGGGGTTTTCATGACTAAGTAGATTTCTTTTCCCCGCGGGGGTGGGGGGGCTGGGCATAGTTCATTCATCAGCAAGATGAGCCAACTCGCAGAGTGAACCCCCCCCCCCAATAATCCCGGCGCCGTCATGGAAATTCACGCGTATCACTGAGCCGCCAGAGGGGAGGCAGATGGGCTGGAGTGGACTCTGAGGCTCTTTTGAAAGCTTCGTTAGCTGTTGGTGAGGCCTGGATTCGGGGGCCGTTCCAGGGTTTGGAGAACTGGCAGTAAGCACAGTGGAAGGCACATGCCGTCCCTCCATCCTCACCCACGTGTTCTGATGCCTCTGCCTTCTGGCAGATGCCGTTTGAACAGGAGGCGCAGGTGACACTCCTCAAGTGTTGTATCGATGTCGTCTTCCTTCGCGGGATGCCAAAAGCAAAAGACGCCTTATGGTAAGTGATCTGAATGGCAGAGGATGCTATTCTTGAAAAAGAGAGGTTTTCCTTCCCTAAAACGGCAGACCCACCAGTAGCTCAGTAATATGGGTATACAAAACTGGATTAAAATATTGTTTTTAAAAAGCATTGCAGGTTTTCATCAAAATCCGTAACGACATGAAAGTCTTAATTAAATCTGAAACTCTACTCCCTAGGCCTGAGGTTTCAGTATTATTTTTCATTCTCACTGAACATCCCGTGTGATGAAAGTAGAACGTACGCCATGAAATAGCCAATTATTTAAAGGAGAGTATCACTGAAACAAACCCAAAGCAAATAAAAGATCATCTCAGACTCACGGGATGCGACAGATGAAAGAGACACACGGGGCACGTTCATCTCCCGAAGACTTGCATACCAGATCGCCGCGCTTCGTGATCCTCACTCTTTTCCCTTGCAGAATTGTCTGGCGTAATTGGAAGTTCTCCAAAATAACTACTTCTGACAATATGTCTAAAAATTGCAGAGCGGAGATATTAAGGGACAATGTTCTTAATGATGAGTTCAAGCTTCTGGAACGTTCCTTTTCCCACTGCCTACTCACCTGCCGTTCCTCTGTTCCAGCAGTCGGGGTGCTCCTGGCCTGCATTCTACTTCTTGGTTTATCCCCCACCTTGACCGACTGGCGCTAAGATCCCGCAAGTAACGGGATTCTAATGAGTTAACTTATGCGATCCATTCTTTTTTTTGAGATCTTTTTTTAAAAAATTTTTTTATTGTTATGTTAATCCCCATAATTACATCATTAGTTTTAGATATAGTGTTCCATGATTCATTGTTTGTGCATAACACCCAGTGCTCCATGCAGAATGTGCCCTCCTCAATACCCACCACCAGGCTAACCCATCCTCCCACCCCCCTCCCCTCTTATGCGATCCATTCTTAAGACACCATTGATGATACAGGCCACCTGCTCTCTGCCGTATTTTCCTAGCGTTGTAGACAAACGCCATTGTCTAGTAAGTGATAGTTAGGTTATGGTGTGCAGAGTGTTCTTTGTGTCAAGAACTCGGCCCGGTACAGAGAACACACCCCATTAATACCGTCTTCTAAGCGGGCAGAGGATGGGAACACGCAGTGTCCGAGCCCTCAGTGAAGACATCTTGGGAAACGTGTCCTGAGACCACGGCCAGCCAGGAGGAGGACGACGCGGGGTTTGTACGTTGGCTCCTTCTCTGATGTCAAGTAGAGAGATGTTGAAGTTTCCAGTTCAGCCCCCAAACACTTGATTCGCAGACACAATTGCCCTAATATGGGCTTGAAATGGGGCGCCTGGGTGGCTCAGTTGGTTAAGCGACTGCCTTCGGCTCAGGTCATGATCCTGGAGTCCCGGGATCGAGTCCCGCATCAGGTTCCCTGCTCAGCAGGGAGTCTGCTTCTCCCTCTGACCCTCCCCCCTCTCATGCTCTCTTTATCTCATTCTCTCTCTCAAATAAATAAATAAAATCTTTTAAAAAAAAATATGGGCTTGGAATGCTAAGCTGTGAGTTGTCATAGTAAAAGTGGGATTGTATTTACGGGCTGTCTCCAGAAGATGGATGTGAAAAATACGGTTTTTAGGAAATAATAAACTTCTCATAATATGTTCAGCATGTGTGACTTACAGCCGTATCCCTGAGTCCGCGTGCTCCTCTGGATGATACCTTATATGGTGTTGACACTTCAAAAGCCCTCTGCAAAGCTTCCTCCCTCTCATAACACAAGAGCTGAAAACATGTATTGGTAAAGGTCAGAATTAGAGTTCTGGCCATTTATTCTGTGCATAGAGTAAAAAAAAAAAATAAGTTTTAAGGCTTCTTTATGGACCTCTTACATGGACGGCCCTTTGAGCCGGGAAACTGGCGAGAGCTGCGTGCAGGTGCACTTAGCAAGCGGGTGTGGAACACTGAGCTCTAAGTACGGTGTGGTTCCGGGGCTGCCGGGGTGCCCTCGGGGAGGACAGGCACACGAGGCAGGGGAGGAGTCGGGTAGATGAACCTGGCCAGCAACAGCCACGGGCCCAGGGTGCAGACCACACCGGTGACTTCCCCTAGAGCATATGAGTGGGCTTCCCCAGGTGATCAGAGGGGGCTGGGGTCACTGCTCTGCCGTTCAGGGGTCCAGGCCTGAGCAGGTGCACCCTGGTAACCCTTTGGAGCTGAGGCCTGGCAGGAGGCCAGATCTCACACTCCCTAGCCACACCTCCCTTCCCTCTCCAACCTGCTCCCCAACCCCCTTCCCTCACCCATTCCCTCACCTCCTTCCCTCACCTCCCTTCCCCCACCCCTTCTCTCACCCCTTCCCTCACCTCCCTACCCACCCCCATCCCTCACCTCCTTCCCCACACCCCCTCACCTCCCTTCTCCCCCACACCCCTTCCCTCACCTCCCTTCTCCCACTCTCTTCCCTCACCCCTTCCCTCACCTCCCTTCCTTCACCTCCTTTCCCCCACCCCTTCTCTCACCCCTTCCCTCACCTCCCTACCCTCACCCCCTTCCCTCACCTCCTTCCCCACACCCCTTCCCTCACCTCCCTTCTCCCACTCTCTTCCCTCACC
>NW_023270680.1:2655501-2723532 GCF_011800145.1 Mirounga leonina
AAATCGAACAGAGAGGAAGGCTACCATCTGCCTCCGTGTATCCTTAAAAATTTGGACATCTGTGGGCTGATTTAAGGGGTTAATAGTAAGAGGTGCTTTTGTTTATTTGTTTTTGTTTCAAGAACCAGAGGGCTGGACAGCCTCCTTCTTGCCTCCACTAATTTCTTCCTTAGAAGTACAATCTCTGAACAATCCTCAGCAACATGAGTCCCCAAGAAGGTAGAGGAATAGTGTTAAAGGAAACAGGCTGGGATCTGTCTCATAGAACACTCAGCGAACGTTTTAGGATAGTTTCTTTTTTCCTCCCGGTGAAAGGGCATTCATTTCCTTGTAACACGAGTTGGGCTAGACGTATGCTGAATTTTTTGACTGAGATAGGAGGAGAGCTACACCTGCATTCCAGTGGATGTGCCCACTATATCAAGAGTTGGAATACTGACCCTGTGGAAAGCGGAAGGGCATGGGAGAGGATGAGACCGGCGTCAAGGAGCCAGCCCGGTATTCTAATCTGAGCAGGGACTTCTCCGTGACAACTGAGTGATGGGAGGGGGAGTTTTACATTTTTTCCTGTGTGTTTCTTCTGGCAAATGGGCAGAACTTTTGATCAACCCCAGGTCTGATTACAGGGTCTTTTTTTTTTTTTTAAAGATTTTATTTATTTATTTGAGAGAGAGAGAATGAGAGAGAGAGCATGAGAGAGAGGAGGGTCAGAGGGAGAAGCAGACTCCCTGCCCAGCAGGGAGCCCGATGCGGGACTCGATCCCGGGACTCCAGGATCATGACCTGAGCCGAAGGCAGTCGCTTAACCAACTGAGCCACCCAGGCGCCCCTGATTACAGGGTCTTTAATGTAAAAGGCAAAACGCATGAGACATCTAACCTGCTCAAGTTGAACTCCAGCCAAATGAAAGATGCCTCTTGCCACACATCAACGACAGGCCTCCTGCACGCGGCAGACAGCTCGGACGCTTAACACTGATGTAGGGGCAGGAAGCCTGCAGTTAGAATTAAGCTGGAGGACCGCACGCTTTATATGAAAATGACAGGCAAATCTCTGGTTCCCAGAACAAATGTCATACGCTATTGTTGCAAGGCCTTTGCAAAGAAAATAGCTTGTTTAGAAAAGAAGTTTCCTTGTTAAGTTTCCTTGCCCATTCTGTTCTGCCCTTCGGTGTCCAAGGGGGATTTCCGGTGAAGTCCGTGGGGGAGAGGAGGATTATTCCACTTACCGTATATTTATGGAGCCCAGCCATGTGTGGAGCACTGTGCGAAGCACGGGGAATTCGAGGCAATAAGTAAGCTACAGTCTGTGTGTCTGGACACCGGTCCCGGCTCCGTGCAATCAGCGGAGCAGGACCGAAATAAACCGCACCGCGTCCATTCACACCCGTGGAAAGAGCATCCCCCCAGCAACTGTGGCTGGCAGCTGCCTGAACCCTGCTCCTGCGCCATCTCCCATGCCCGGGCACTGAGAACGCTGGCGCGTCCAACAAAACGTCTACCCGCTTCCCTTCCTTGTCGTTTGCACAGTTCCCAGTCCAGTAGTCGTAATGGCCAGCGTTTCTTGAATGTGCCACGTGACAGGGCCTGCTAGGCGGTTTCTGTGCATTTTGCCATTGACTGCAGAGCCCTGTGTGCGGAGCGCGGTCCTCACCCCCGGAAGCCCTGTCCAGGGGCTCATCGTCTGACCCCGCCCACTGCAGCAGCACTAGAGCTTTCCTGCCTGCTCTCCTTACCCCTCCCAGGACAGCCCAGCTGGGCCAGCTGGGCCTTCACTAGATGTCCCTTCTCCCAAAAGCAGTCACCATTCTGACATCTCTCACCGTGTATTTGCTTTTGCTTGCTTTTGAACTTTACAGAAATGACATTGTGAAATACATATTCTTTGTGTCAAATTGAATTTGCTCAAAATCAGGTCGGAGAGCGTCTTTCCCAGGTACTAGGAGTCCACTCATGCATTTCCGCGGAGCATCTCATTGTGTGAACACAGCATTGTTTAGTCCTTCTTCTGTTGACGGACATCCCGTTGGCAGACCTTCCTGTTGTTTGCAGACTTGGTTCTTCTGCACCGTGCTGTCAACGTCCTTGTACAGTATGTCTGTGCACAAACACATGCATTTATGTTGAGGTTCGAAAGTTCTGGGTTTGAAGTTGCCAGGGATTTCTAAAGTCCTCGTGCCAGTTTTCACTCCCAACGGCAGGAACACTTTTCCTCACATCCTCTCCTCTCCAGTGCTTGCAGTGGTTCAGGCCCTGTTGTGGTTGTGTTTGTCTTTGACATTCTGGTAGGTGCCTAATGGGGCGTTATTGTCATTTTAATTTCCGTTTCTCTCATGGCTAAGATGCACCAGCACCTTTTCATGCACTTGTAGTCTGCTTTCGAGACCATCCTTCCTCGAGTACCAGTGCCCATTTTTGCCCATTTTTGTTGCATCGGGTTGTCTGACTCTCCCTCCCACTAACTGATTTGTAAAAGCCATTTGTACATTCTCCTCATTAATCGTGTGATTGCAGATATACTCTTCGTCTTCATAGCCTGCCTTCCCACACAGTGTTTTTCACAAGTGTCTTTTGAAGAACAGAATCTTAAAATTTTGATGAAGTCTGATTTCTTAAGCTTTGCTTTTTGTTGAGTGTTTTCTATTGTTGTTTAATGAAATACTTGCCTTATTCAAGGTCATGAAAATGCTTCCCTTGGTTATTGCCTAGGATCTTTATTATAGTATGTTCGACACTGAGGTCTGTGAGGGATCCAGGATGTACTTTTGAGTGTGATGTGAGGTAGGGGTCATGGTTCCTGTTATTTCCATATGGGTGCTGAGTTACTCCAGCACCATGACGTGAGATCACCATCACTTCACGCCCACAGCAGCACTGTGATGCCTTTCTTAAAGGTTAGGAGACACGAGGCTCTGTTTCTGAGATTTCTGTTCCACTGGTTCGTATTGATCCTCAGGCTGAAGTTACAGTTTAAATTCCTACACCTTTAACATAAATCTTATTAACTAATAGTTTAAGTGCTTCAGAAATCTTCTTCAAGATTGTATTTACTATTCTTTACCCTTTACATTTTCATAAAAATTTTAGAATTAAAGTGTCAAATTACACACAATGTGCATGTGTGCGCATACCCATGCTGTGATTGGGACTTTGGGTTGAGATTGCATTCTATCTATATGAGATGAAACTGATGAGAATTTACATATTTACAATATAAAATTTTCCAATCCATGAATGTGATGTACTTCTCCATTTATTTATATCTGTAATTACTTCGAATAACATTTTAAAGTTCTCTGTGTAGAGAATTTGCACATTTTTATGAGGTTGATTTCTAAGCACTTAGGGGTTGTGATGCTAATATACAAGCTTTTATTCTTTTCTTTTGGTTTTCTATTTTTTTCCATTTCATTTCCCTTCTGTTCACTTTCTATTTGTTTATGTTAGTGAAATGGAAATACAATTGAGACTAATTTTGTATTGACTTTGCATTTTCTTGGGTCTGAATTTAGAACTTAATGTTTTATATGGTTTTGTGATTTTATTTTTCCTTATGGTAAGAGAATATTTTGGACTTGTTTCCTTATCTCTATAGTACTTAGCCGTATAGTGACAAACTAAATGCTTAACTAGTTGATTTGTTGACTGATGGTTTTTGTAAGGAACTTCAGTCTGTTCTGGTTACTTTAAAAATGAGAACTTATTAGGCCACCTCTCTCCATGGTCAGGTCATTCCAGCTAAATCTAAGACATTAAATGTAACTAAATCCCAGGGACTTCTCAATCATTTTGTAAATTATAACTTTTAAAACAAAAAAATAGCCTTCTCTTGATAAGATATGTGCATATTCCTGCAGGTGTTTTTGCACCACATCACATCTTACTGAGGGCCATTTTGGTTGAATTAATGTAAAATTCAGTGTGCATAAAATAAAGAAAAAAATAATTAAAAACCAGAAAGAATAAAAATAGTGGAAGTTGCTTAGCACATTTTGTTGAAATGTGATGCTACACATTAGCACCTTGTATTTTGAGAGTTAAAAAAAAAAAATAAAACTTTATTGAGCAAAAGTTTCACTCAAACCTATTATTTAGTACAAAACTCATTGTTAAAATGAAAGCATCCTAATGCTGAGTTTTGTCATCCTCGCATATATTTTAAATGAACAATGAACAGTGAATGTCGGACCTTAACATGTAAAGCAGGAGGTTAAAGTAAAAGAAAAAAAATTCATCTAGAATTAAAATTTGAAAGTCACATTAGCTTTCCTTGATCTTATACCAAACAGCGCCCCTTTCATTAATGCGTTATCTTTAGAAAGTAGCCGGGTTTGTCGGAATTGAAGTAAGATTCATTTAATCAGCTATCATAGTTCATCTGTTAAATTACAGTACTTTGCTCTCCATTTGTAAAATAATTTTCAAACTAATGAAGTAAGGTCAATTGCATGCAGTTTTATTCCAGCCAAATTGCTGTTAATTGCATCAAAGGCTTTGGTAAGGTCAATAAATGTTGCCTTTTTATATCCTCTCTTGAAAATGGCAGAAAATAAACTTCTTTTCTCTGTAATGCATTCAGGCTGGGGGCAACTCACAGCAGGTGGACTATTCAATTTTCATTACCTGATTTGAAAGTGTTCCATTTCTGAGGAATGGTAGGAGGGATTGGAGTCACCAAAGCAGCTTTTGAAAAGATACGTTTATCACAAGTTCTCTTTGTTACTCTTTAGTAATGGTGGTGCTGTTTCTCAGAGACAGGCTTCTACTCAACGACGCAATAATGGTTGTGGGCTTTGACTTCTTTGAAGTTAATGGTAATCACTCCGGACCACCACAGCCCTTGCCCCTTCACTTTCTTTGCTACGAACAGTAAACATTTGCAGGTCAGCTCAACTCTATTGATAGTGTGAGGTGTGCAGTCTGGCTAACTCGGTGGGTCCAGCGTCCTGGGCCAGGGTAATGAAGAGCAAGGTACCCCATGGGCGATCAGGATCTTGCAGTGACCTCATGAATTCAGCAGACCTGGCACAGTTCTTAGGACTTAATCAAATTTTCAGTAACTTTCATCCCATAATGTGCCCATTTTTCTACCCATCTCAGTTTGTAAGCTGTTAACGCCATGTGTGTGCACGTGTGCGTATGCCCTTGCATGTTGCTTCTCTAGGAGCCCTGCCTGACCCAGGATCAGTACGTGCCCTCCTCCTCCTCCCCCAACTCTAGGAGCCTCTATCCTGCCTCATTCTCCAGAGCACTCATTGGCTGCAGCTGCCAATGGGGTCTGTTGTCCACTGTCTCCCCTCACTAGCCCCCCAGCTCCTAGAGGACTGGTTTTGTCTTTCTCTGTTCCTTTGTTCGATTGAGGCATTCCCAGCCCCTGGAGCAACACCTGGCATAGGGAACTTTCCAGACCATTTGTTGAGGGAATGAATGAATTCATGAATAAATAAATTTGTGCACTATTAATATATGGGTAAGAAAAGAACTGTGGAATCGTCTGAGAGGCACTTCCCAAACACAGGGGTTGTTAGATGTAGGCTGGATAAATTCAAAGAAAGTTCACTAGGAATGGTGGTGCCAGATAATTGTTATGTACTCGGAATCATAAACACAGTATGAATTATACCTTTTCTTGCATGGAATTAATTACCAAGGACATTAATTACCTGCATATTTACATCCCACATTCTTACCACCCTGGAATAGGTCTTGAGATCAGCAAACATTTTTTTTTTTCACATCTAGACTCTACTACTTGGGTTATTGATCATAATAATGGCAGGTAACATTTACTGAGCACCTGTTTTTAGAAACTTTTACAAAAGGGTGAACCCAGAGACATTAACCAGTAACTAGTAAGCTGCTAGAGCCTGGGTCTGACCCAAGGAAATCCAACTCCGGAGCCTGCGTTCCCAACCCTGACAAGTGAATATGCCCAGTGAAGCTCAGATAAATAGACAGTGTGGCAGCTAAATATGTTGACTAATCAAGGAAGCCTTCCTGGAGAACGTAAATGCTGGCCTTAAACCTAGAACGTCCCAAAGCTGCAGGAAGGTGCGGAAGGTAGGAATGTCTTCCTTGGGCAGATGGAGGTGATGTTAGAGCTGGCTCCAGAAGGGCTGTGTGCAGGGGAAACTATTTTCTGAATGTGGCTTGGCTTCAAGATGTAAGAATTAGACCTCGGACTCCTCCTGGTTCATTGTCCTGTGCCAGCAATGATGCTCTCTTTCCTATTTCTTTGAGAACTGAAGCTGTCGTGCATCTGTTGCAAGCTGCCGTTTAGTGGTTGGAACAGTGTAGTATGTTCACTTGACTCGTTACTGAAATACGATCTGGGTGCCCCAGATGATACTCTGCACAGGGCGCTTCCCGGGGCTCTCGTCCACGGGATTCGTGGGGAAGCGGGGCCATCTCCAGACCCCCAGTTCCAAGCCCCCTTCATCTCTCACATCTCTACACTTTGATCCCAAATCGTAAATGACTTCCCTTAGTTTCTTCGTTTTACAGCACCAAATTCGGGCCCAGGTATAGTTCTGTTGCTGAGTCCAACTTGCTCCAAACCAGGACAAGATGATCTTTTAGAAACAGATTCGTAAGAACTGAGAACCAACCTAGGATGGCCCTGAATAGAATAGGTCACATGCTGTGCTGACACGTCCGGAAACACCTCGGCTTGCTGTTTTCCAGCTGGTCTTGACCTGCCGGGCCTGTTGGTGCAGTTCTATGTTCAGAAGCTGAGAGCCCCGTGGACAATTCCTGCCCTGTTTAAAATGAGCGAGACATAACAGGGAATCGTTTTCTAAGTGACCAGCATGTGTGATTTATGACTGTATTCCAGAAAAATTATATGACATAAACAAGTAGAGTTAGTATGAGGCTTGAAACTCACAGTAAGGAAGTAAGGAAGCAGTATAATCGTCGTCTTCCCCCGCCGGGAGTTCATCACTGATGGCCTGGGCTGGATCTGCCTTCTGCTGTTCATGGAGATTTTCCTGTGCGTGATAGGAGACTCCACCTGTATGAGATGCTGGACGCCGCGGGCCAGTGGGGTATTGAGAACCTTTGGTTGGGCCTCTTGTACAAAGATATCTGATGGGATGGCCGGGTGCCATTGCAGGATCTAATATTTATGATCATAATAACCAGCCAAGTAACAGGGCGCTGCCATGCTGTATGCTTTAAGATGTCAAATGAAGTGTATTTGTTCCTCGTTTCTGGAATGGAATGTACGCAAGTGCTATCCAGGTTTCTTCCCGCCTGTCTTTGTGAGGACATCGTGAAGCCTATAAAGTCCTGTTGCTTTGTTTGCATTATAACATGTATGTGGGATAGATATCAAAATCAACAAGGTAAAAACTCACCAAGGATAAATTAATCTTTCATGTAGATTTAAAAAGAAAACAGTTCAAAAAACATCCGAGCAGAGAGACCTTGAGCGTCCTTGCTCACAAAACAGACGGGAAGACCCGGGGTCGTAGCTGACCTCGTGCTTCAGATGCGCCAGTCCTGAGACACAGTTGCAGAAACTGCAATAAATAGGTGCTTTTGCTTAATTACCTCAAATTAATTAATATTAGGTAATATTTGCACAATTCGCTATTATTGAATCTCTGCTGATTTATTGACCATTATGTGGCAGGTCCTTGGATGTACACTCACCCGCATTAACTCATTTAATCCACTCACAGGTCTACAAAGTAGGTGCTATCATTAACCTGATTAATAGGTGAGGGAACTGAGTAAAAGGGGTGTCTCGGGTAGCCTACCCCATCACAGAGGCTGCTGGTCATGGTGTCGGGTTCTGAACCCACTCAGTTCTTCTCTAGGGCTCCGAACTTCTACTCCATGGTTTCCCGCCTTGCTGCACTCTGCAGTGACTGTCCCGCATTTGGAATGCTGTGTTTGGTGAGGACCACTGGCAGTCTAGAAGCCCTTGGTCCATGGGAGAGGAGCGTTAGGTCTGTGATGGGTGAGGAGCAACTGAAGGGTAAAGAGAAGGGTCACAAGATGTGGTGTGATGGTTTTCCAGAAGCATGCGAACTAACTCAGCGTCATCCTTGCTTGGTCCTTTGGGAGGAACTGTCATCAATAGTCAGTCCCAGCCAGGTGGGCATCAATCTGAGAGCCATGGGCTGCACAGACCTCAGGGCAGTGTCTGAGGCTTGGTTCAGGAAGAAGCCAGACAGCATCTCTCAGGAACCCTGAAGATGGGCTTCCTGGGCTAGGGCACATGCCAGGTGACCGCGGGAGTGATTTCCAAATAATTTGGTGTTATTTGGTATTTGATGCAAAGAAGATACCACTGCCTCCCTACTGGTCGAAGGGGAGGACAGGTATGCCCTGAGCCAGCTTCACTCTCCCTTGCACCAGGGGCTATCCTGGTGAGACAGCTGGGTCAGAGACGCCACGGTTGGATACTCATAGGGCAACCTCCTGACCAGCAGCACCAGCGTCTGTTGGAACTGGTTCGAAGTGCAGATCAGAGCCCAGACCCCCAGCCCTGACCACCAGGGCCACTCGCTGGGTCTGCCTGTGCGAGCCCCACCCAAGGACAGAAACAGGAATGTCTGTCAGTGAATTACGCTGGCTTTGCCCAACCAAATAACTGGTTGAACTGGACTAAACGCGTGGCCTGTCATTTGGCCTGGTGTCAGGCTGAGAGAAAGCACCTTGACTTACTGTTGTTTCAGGAAACAGATTAATTCGGGGGTTAGTTACACCACAGATTCCTGTCAAACCACATGGAATTAAAGGGCATGGCCAGGACACCAGAGCATTCCAGCCAAGCCACACAGCCAGGTTCCCCCCAAAAGGAAAATAGGAACAGAACAAAAATCAACTCTAGCCCCTGCACCGAGGTAGGAGAACAGAGCTATGGCACACAGATCTAGCAGAGCCTATAGAATTAGCAGGGCAAACAGTGATCGACGCATACCTTTGGTTGCAGCTGAGAAACAAAGAACCCCGGAGAGACCACTCCATTGTGTCGTACTTTCTGGGGAGAGATAAATCATTTTTCATGTGCAACGAGATCTAATAAAATGAGAACACGTTACTATGGGGTTCAAATCAAATCGGAACAGAGCGTGGCCCAGTTATGCTTGGAGCTCCCTGACTGCCCAGAATGCACAGCTCACGTTCCCTAATTGCCACGCCAGCCTCGCTGTTCACATTCACGGCCCCTCTTGGAAGTGCGGAGGGCCAGCGTTCCTCTGTCTCCTGGGGGAAACGTGCATGCTGCTGTGTTCCTGACGGGATTCAGAGACTCTCGTTCAGTACCCGGGGCTGCTGTCTTGTCCCGGCTCCCAAGCTGCCCCGGAGCCTGGCTCTGAGCCAAATGGTCAGGCAGCTCAGGTTGTGAGGGTGTCCTCGCTGAGGGAAATGCAGACCCTGTTTGCCTGGCCAGGAATTAGGAAGAGGACAAAAGGCATGGAAATAGGAGCTGGAGCAAACGTTCCAGGATGGGGGGATGCTGGGAGAGATTCCCCACTGTTATCACCTTGTGCCTGTCCTGTGGCTTCCCTCGTGGGAGGAGTCCTTCCCCAGCTCCACGTTGATTCTGTGCCTTAGCTTTGTTCGGGAATGTATTACATCCAGTGGCAGGTTGCATCATGGACAGGGCAGTGGTTCTCAACTTCGGATGCACAGTAAAATTATGGAAAGAGCTTTTGAAAACACAGGTGCGGGTTCCCACCCAGATTCCTATTTAATTGGTCTGGGGCAGGATTCATGCACTGGTCATTTAAAAGCCCGCCCCCCTCGGGGATTCTGATGTGCAGCCTACGTGGAGACCATGCCTCAGGATGAATGACCTCATCAGGACTTTTTAGATCAGTAGGTTTCTTGAATGGGAGGTTGAAGAATTGGGTGGGGTAGAACCTACTAAAATAGTTACAGGGTGGGGAAACGTCAGAAAGTTGGGATAACTAAAGGCAGATGTGACTTCCCAATCATCAAGATAACTGTTTTGCCTAAGTCTTAATATAATTCACTCCCCGCGAAGCCTTAAAAATGTCTCCGAATTGTCTTTAGGAACAGTTTGTGTGATGAGATTGTCAGATTAATTTACAGGGAGTTTGAATGTGCATGGAAATCTTTCTGATTTTGTTTTTTTGCCCGAGCCCCTCTTCTGTGTCGTGTTCACCAGAGGATTCTTCTTTCCTCCATGAGTACATGGCACCTCAAAAGATGAGGTTTCCCCGAGGTCCATGGAAGGAATTGAAAGCCAAGAATTGACATAATCAAGAACTGTCTCACACAGTGGAGCCCATCAGTGGTTGCCCAGGGTTACTGCCAGGGTGACAGGTGGTGACAGATGTGGACGGGGGCCTGGAGGCTCCTCCCTGAAAGGGGCACCAGCATCAGCCATGGACCCCCCTGGTGTTCAGTCTTTATTGACACTGAGCCACATCACAATAAAAAGAAAAATGTGTTATATCCATAGGATGTGTAATTTTGGACAGCATCATTTATGAGGTTGGAGAAATCTTTTTTAGTTTAAGTCTACTAGTTAGCCTCTCTCAAATGACTCTGACAAATTCTTTCTGCATTCACATTTCTGGCATTTCTAATTTGATTGCCTCTAACCATTTGAAAAGCATGAATTTGTAGAAATATCAACAGTTGTTGCATGCTTTTTAAATATTAATTTCCTTTTGAATCTAAAAGCCACAAGTCTGGTTTGTTTGTTTTTTTATAATATCATTTTATTTTCTTGACTTTCCCCCAAAATTACTGCTAGAATTCCATCTGGGGTCTTGGGATTGAGTCCCACGTCAGGCTCCCTGCTCGGCAGGAGGCCTTCTTCTCCCTCTCCCACTCCCCCTGCTTGTGTTCCCTCTCTCTCTGCGTCCCTCTCTGTCATATAAATAAAATCGTTTTTTTTAAAAGGAAGTCAAAGAG
Organism: Mirounga leonina; assembly: GCF_011800145.1. Taxonomy (NCBI): domain Eukaryota; kingdom Metazoa; phylum Chordata; class Mammalia; order Carnivora; family Phocidae; genus Mirounga; species Mirounga leonina. The sequence goes on from NW_023270680.1 coordinate 2,666,400, forward strand.
GAGTAAAATTGAGCAGAAGAGGGAAAAAATTGAAAATATCAGTACGTAGCAGGAGTACAAGTAGATACTGTATTCTGAAACCCTGATTCTAATTGTGCAGGTATGTAATTAGGTTGTCATGGGAAGTTTATATTGTAGAACATGAACAGAAATTTGAAAGCTATTGCCTGGTGGTGTTAACATAATCTCACTGCCAGACCTTAAGCATCAAGTCAGTACGCGCCCTCCTGTTCTCTGATAAATACAGGAATCGGGAGGAATGAAGAGCCACCTGACTCATTCGTCTCACTCAGTGCTGAGCAGCTAAGCAGTGGTTCTCAAAGTGTGGTCCACGACCAGCAGCAGCACCGCTTAGGAACCTGTTGGAAAAGCAGATTCGCAGGGGTCCTATCCCAAGTCCACCGGATTAGAAACTCTAGGTGTGAGGCTCAGCAAACTGTTCTAACAAGTTGTCCAGGTGGTTCTTTCCTGATACGTGGCTGCAGTGGGGACATCTGGCCAGCCAGGTGTGCAGAGGGTCCTTAACCCCGTACAGAAGACCTATATCTACACGATGTCCATAAGCATCACAGTGATTTAAGCCTACAGATTAATGTGTTGGTGGAGTGTTTGGGGTTTTCCTTCTTTTCACTTCTGTAGCTAAAACTCGTCACGGGTGTTGTGTCAACTGAATCAGCCCTTGACAATGTTTGGAGGTTATGAGCTACTGCAGCAGTCCTATCCTCCCATGTCCAAGGCAGCCTCGCTGCCCTCAGCCCAGCTCTAGGCCCCGAGTCCTGCCTTTCGGAGACACTCGGCCTGACTTTTGTGGCCTGATTTCAGTCCATCCTTCCTAGCTTCCCTCACCGCTCTGGGAAATGTCCAGCATGTGTTCTTTCCAGGGCCTGACTGTTCTAATCCAGTGCATGCACCACTGGTCAGATCCTAAGGGTGTAGCAGATGCATGCCGTCCAAGAATCTTGAAGGGACAGGCCTCTAGGAGGGAATTTTTTTTTCTTTTTTGGATGGGGAGCTGATAGGAGTGCAGAACGGTCTCATGCTTGTCACACCAACCCAGGGAGATAATTGCTTTCTCTGGCGCGTCTCAGGCTGGGTCAGATTTTGTGACAAGGTAGAGCCTGCAGTCGACTCTTGAGTCGACATATGACATTCTGGTTCTTTGCTGAATTCAAACTCTTTGTCCATCTAAATGTGTCCTCTGTCTTGTTCCCATATCCCTCAACTCTTTTGAAAAATGTTAATTCAGCAACTTTAGCTGATTAATCAAAATTGGGTGATGGCCCACAAAAAAGCATTGGGCCTTTTTAATGTGACTCACTTGGAGCTCGTCTGTTTCTCTCTGGAAGTTTTAGATAGAAATTCTTCCGAATCCTCTTACTTTGGAACCACCTAAAATACTTGCTAAATTTTCCTGCCAGTGTTTCATCTATGCGTAATGTCAGTAAACACACTCCACTAGGAGTTGTTCTTTAAGAAATTGAGTGCAGAAATCTGGGGCACCTGGGTGGCTCAGTCGTTAAGCATCTTCCTTTGGCTCAGGCCATGATCTCAGGATCCTGGGATCGAGTCCCACATCGGGCTCCCTGCTCGGCGGGAAGCCTGCTTCTCCCTCTGCCTCTCTCTCTGACTTTCATGAACAAATAAATAAAACATTAAAAAAAAGAGCAAGAAATTGAGTGCAGAAATCTGATTACTTCAGCACAACTAATTTCTCATCCCACCAGTGCTGAGACATCTTCCAAACCTGAATAACAAAGCAGCTTGCATGCGTTCACCTGAGCACGCCAACACGCTCCTCAAGCCCTTCTAGAATTCTCTGCTTGTGTGAGTCCAAGTGCTCCTCCTGGTTCAGGAGAGGTTTCAACTGTCTGCCAAAAGAAATCCTCTTTCAACTTCGCATGAAATGCTGAAAGGAAAAATGGTCCCCTCGTACCAGCGTCAGAAGAGTATTCCGGTGCATTCTGAAGAGGCTCAGCTTCTGAAGAGTGGGATCGTGGAAACAGGTGCACGTTTTCTGGGGCTCACCTGTGCTGGGCGAGGCAGCTGTTGGCTTTTCTGTTGCCGGGTCATCCTCATCAGGCTGAAATCATTTCAGGTGTCCCGGGCTTTGAAGGCCTGCACTCTCCAGTCGTGGCCGAGCGCGAAAGCATTGTGCAGAGCAATCAATGTGAGATGTCTTCCTCTGATGGCCTCAGAGGAACTCGGGCTGCCATATTGTCAGCGAAAGGATCGGAGAGCAGGGACTCTCTGAAAGGAAAGGCAAGCACGTGGTCCCTTGGTCAGCACTCTCGGCTCCCAGCAGTGGCCACTCTTTAGCCGTGCTCACCGAGTGGCACAGAAGCTACTGGGCTCACCGAATGTATGGTGGTGGTTATCCGTCATTTCTCCTTGCCCTGCCTGGGGGCAGAGATGCTACTGACCCTGTGGATTTACCCCATGGGACATTGAACCAAGATGCCGCAGCTGTCCAAAGGTGCTTTTTAATGAACTACTTCCCGAGGAAGGAAAAGGAGAGCCATTAATGCAGTAGATGAGGTGATCAAACTTTAATTTACAAAGAAAAGCCGAAGGAAGTGGCTAAATCTAGAAAGGGGGAGCGGGTAGGATGGGAGCAGAGAGGCTCTCAATGGGAGATGGTTTGCCAACCGCGTCTGTTCACTTGGAAGTGTCACTATGACCATGTGACGGTGGAAGTCAGGCACAAGTGAGGCCAGGCCACCACCAGGGGACGTGCCGTTGAGAGCTGTTTCCTGCACGGTGACGGCCACCCTGCCCGCAGAGGTCAGGTTTGGCGGGACTCCACGTGGGGCACCCTTCCCGCCTCCACGCTGCTCACCCCCAGGACAGCCTCCTGGCTGCCAGGCACTGTCTCCTTTCCCTGTCCCTGCATTCTGTCACCTCTACACACTCCCAGGATGGCCAGAGTGACTTCCATGCGACTGATGAAGTTAAGGACAGTATTGGCCACATGCTTACAGGCAGAGGACTTAGGAAACCAGGACCCAGAACCGAAAGTGCTCCTCCCCGTGACCATTCTCTTCAAGGGCCAGCCTTGGAGGTAACTTACAAATAACTCTTTATTTTGACTTTATTGTGTTTATTTTATCAATAATTGCTAGCGTAGATCCCCATTTCTTCATATAAAGAGGAGGCCATCATGGTGACTCCGTGAGGCCGTTTTGAGGACCCAGCATGCGATGTGCACCCCATGCACCCCGTCAACGGCTCCTCATCATAAATGGAGACAGTTTGTGCTACATTTGGAGCTCTACGTAATTTGCAAGTAGATCATAAATTTTCCAACAGTGTTTTGGTATGTGCTGATTTTTTTAAATTATTGTAATAAAACATAGATAATATAAAGTTTACCATTTGACCATATTTAAGTGCACGGTTCAGTGGCATTAAGAACACCCTCCTTGTGCAACTCACCATGATCCGTCTCCAGATCGTTTCCATCTTCCCGAACTGAAACTCTGCCCCTGTGAAACACGCATCCCCATTCCTTCCCCTTCTAATCTCTGTGTCTCTGGGTGCCTCACGTGAGTGGAATCATGCAGTCAACTGGCTTATCTCAGTGTAAAGTCTGCCAGGTTCATCCATGTAACATGCATCAGAATTTCTTTCCTTTTTAAGGCTGCGTGTGATTTTTAACTGAATGACTTATAAACAAAATTCCTGGAAACTAGCCTCCTCTCATGCTGGACATTCTCTATGCTTCTAGAAGTATGACTTGGTCTGTCATGGTCCTAATGGGGGCACGTGAAGAGACCACAGGTTTTGGAGTCAGATGGAAGGAAGTGGCTAGTTGGCATCCCGGCCCCACAACCACCAGCTACGTGACCTTGAAGAAGTTGTTTTATGCCTTTAGTCTCATGTTGATAAATTAGGGTAATCCAAACACCTGGTCTTGTTGCCAAGTGGACCACGTGCGCTAAGGTTTGCAGAGCGCTGAGTGGGCAGGCGACGGACGTTGGCTTACTGAGGACTGGCTCTCCTTGTGGGGTGCTGCTGCCTTTGCCAGAGTTGGTCCTGAGTCACTTTGAGAAAGAGGTGTGTCTTCTGTCTGATGTTTCCGATGGCAGTCGCCGTATGAACGCGTTACCATACACCGACCCCACCGGAGCTTCCTATCCCCTGCTCTCACTCGGCTTAGCTAGCCCTATGTCTTCTCCCGCACATTTTAGAGAAGGGGCCACATTATAATTTTCATTAATTCTTTCAGCAAAGTACTTAATTACACGTCACAGACTTTGAAGGTCCCGTGGGCACAGCAGTGAGCAATAGGGACCTGGCACTAAGTGAAGGTAGGAGGCAGATAGGCTTGCACAGAATAAACCCATCCTCTGGGAGGAGCAACAGGGTGCTCTGAAGAAAACTAAAGTGGACAAACAGGATTGGGAAGAAGGGAGGGAGTGATTGCATGGGCGTGCAGCCTTCTCTGCTGCCCGGACGTGTCATCTGAGGCCAGATTAGCATGAAATGGGGGAGCAAGTCATGAAGAGTGCAAGGAAGCACTCTGAGCAGAGGTCAGAGCAACTCCAGAAGCCCAGCCAGTGAGCTGAGTGCCGCCCAAGGGCAGGAAATGGACCACAGGGCAGGCGATAAATCTCTGTGTAGAGTGTAGGGAGTAAAGTGTCAGGCAGGATGCAGGGAGGCTGTAGGGGCTGCTGGTCTCTGTCAGTGGCCTTTATTCACTGCATTTGTAGTACCAACCTTGTTGTGGACTGAATGTTTGTGTCCCGCCAAAATTCATGTTGAAGCTCTAAACCCCTGTGTGACAGCATTGGGACACGGACACTTTGGGAGGTGATTCGTGTTAGAGGAGGTCTTGAAGATGGGGCCCCATGATGGGATTCGTGTCCTCACAAGGAGGGGAAGAGAGACCAGAGTTGTCTCTCTCTAGGAGCCATCTGCAAGCCAAGAGGAACCAAATCTGCCCTGGCCTTGACCTTGGACTCCCACCCTCCCAGACTGGGAGAAATAATTGTCTATTGGCTAAGCCTGAGCTGACTGAAACAAGTCTTTTGTCTCCGGGTGATGCAGATCCCTTCCCAAGGCATGCATCTTTTCCCGTGACTCCCACCAACTTCGTCAACAAATACCTGCCTTTCGATAAACGAACACTGCACTGGAGTGAGTGGGTCAGAGGCCCTCCCGCCCATGGACAGGTGCATTCACCTGCCTGCTCACCTTGAGCAGTCCAGCCAGGTCAGCCCAGCTGTGTGTGGCCCATTCCCTTGCCCTGACCAGAGCTGCATCAGCCCCACCAACTTTCTCAGAAGCCATGTGCATTTACACTCAACCATAGAGTACATGTTGGACAGTCCTTTCGTTCATATGGGGTTTTGGGGAATCTGCCAGCATCAGGCTACTTGCTGGACATGTGGAGATTGTGATGTGCGGTGAAGGGCTGGCAGGCCACGGACTTGAGCAGATGGTGGTCATGACTGGTGCCAACATGTGACCAGCTCTAGCCATGCTGGAAGGCTGAGGCTGTTGATGGTGGTTTTGTACTTTAGCCCTACTTATAAAATTCTTTTAATGGGAAATAAATGTATGAGGTGACACTAGAATATAAAATATCAGACTGTCAGTAAACACTGTTTCACCACCCTCGGGTTTTAACAAGTATTTTTAATATTTAGAAATACATAATCTCTTATGAATCATCATATGGTTAAAAGTGAGATGGGTTCTTTTTCTTGATGCATCAACACCAAACCTTATGGAACTTAAAATTTTGCAGCTCTGCTAAAATTGCAGGTAGTAATGCCCATGAACACATGGAGCATGTAGGAAATACGTTTCTGGCCTATAGAGGAAACTTCGATTCAGCTCTCTGTGCATACAATGACCTCTTGTGGTTAATTGACTTGGAATTGGTGGTTTCAGATACCCACTCAGTAGCCCTGCACTGGAGCTGGTCTGCCTGCCCACCGGCCCATAATGCTAATCTCTCTGGTTAATAACTTGCGGCATGGGCCTCATTAATTCTAAGAACTTATCCCATACAGTAAGCTCTAATCCTCTGTATTAGTATGTTGCAATTTGGCTCCTAACTGGGGGATTTTCTCCTCTTATTGTGTGGTCCATTTGGAATAGGGTAGTTTTCCAGCATTTTGCTTTTTGAGAAAGTCAGTAATTCTGTATTCCTCACCCTGGGATGGACTCCTCAATGTTATGGGAGTCTTACTTTATCTTATATTGAACACTTTTGGGGATAGAAGAGTCAGATTAATAATAATAGTCGTAATCATCATGAAAACAAAACAAGTAATAGTTACCAAATATGTATTGTGTACTAAGAAGAACTATAGGCCGTTTTATTATATTAACTGACAATTCTCATAACAATCCTGTGACGTAGGTATTCTTATCTACATTTTGCATATGAAGAACTGAGTCCCAAAGTGGTTAAGTTTCATTCGGTTAGTGACTGAGCCGGGACCAAAATCCAACCGGTTGATTTAGAGTCCAGCCTCTAAATCTGGACTATTCCATACAACTTCTAGAACATACATTTGAATGAACTCACTTGTAGACCAGAACACTTGAACCACCTGGGCACCTGCATTGCATTTCCAGGTGAGTCGGAGCAGCTTTGCTCCCATATCTACCTCATTGTTGGTTGTTGTAGAAAGGAGAACTTCATCGTAATTCTAGAATGGAAAATTAGGGACAGTATCTTCTGGACACAATAGAAGTGTCTTTTAATTTTAAATAACTTCTTCGTATATAGCAATAGGGAATGGCAAGGTCTTTTTGAGGGTTGAAGCTATGTCTTCCCAGGAGCCAGCAAAAGGACGAAGCCACTCAAATATTTTTGAATGAATGCTAGCCATTTTTTCAAAGCTGCAAATTTTTATACATCATTTTCTACCTATTGCCAGACATTTTCTCTCTATAGATTTTATTCAGCATGTGAAGGCAGCCAAGTGGAATAAACTGTTGTATCACTTTAGAAGGAGAGGTAAAGAAATTGGAGGTGGTTTTGTAAAAATAGATAATCAAACTGCCAGCAAAAAGTAATAGATGGATTTAGGGCCCTCTTGAAAACTGTGTTGATGCAACACCCCGGCTGCAAGAAGTGCCCCATCAAAGGCCATGGAGACCCCAGAACAAATTGCTGCCTGGGTTGCAGCAGTGGGATTTTTAGATCCTAAATTTTGCTTTAAGAATTTACCTAAAAAATATGTGAAGTGCAAAGAGAATGGGAAGTTCTCTTTTTCAGAATAATGTTTCCTAAAAAATATAGAAAGCTTTATGGATGTAGAAAATTATGGTTTTTTGTTTCCCAGTATCATATTTGACCCTGGCAGAATGTCACCAATGAATGCTAAAATCACTGGGACACATTAGTGGGGAGTAAGATATTCACAGAATCTTGAAGTATCATCCCACAGGTTCTTATTAATTAAAAACAAAAGAAATAAAAATAAAATTACCTTTCTAATGGAGAGATCTAATGAACACTGCCTAACCAAGTGGCCAAACTCAGTACTGACAATGTTGGAACAAATTATGTGTTCCTTCATGGGATGTAATAAGCAACGCTCAGCATTCTTTATGTAGTATTATTGCCAAAAATGTTAAAGTGAATCTAACCATGAGAAAATAATCAGATGAGTCCAGATTATGGGGTTTCCTAGAAGACTACTGCCCTAGTTTATAGAAATAAAAGAAAACAAAAAGCAATGTCAGCATGAAAAATGAAACAATCAGAAAGGCGGAAAGGTAGAGGGGGAGGATATATTAAATTAAAAGAGATAAAATAGAAGTAACAGCAAATACAAAACACTAACTTTGATTGGTTCCTTGCTAAAAAGAAATAGATATAAAAGGCATTTGGGGAAAATTAGAGAATTTCATCGGGGCTCTCTTATTAATGTTAAATACTGTAGGTGTTGTAATATAGGGAAGACGGTATGGGTTGCAGCAGTTTAGGAGAATGTCCTTACTAGGAAATGTGTGCTGAGGTATTTGGAGTATTGTTTGCAAGTGATTGTCAAAGGGTTTAACAAAAACAAGTGTGTGTGCATGTATGTACGTACACATATGTACAAATATATGTACATATCTAGAGGGAGGAAACGAGGGCATAAATGCAGTGAAATGGTCAGCAGTTGATGTCGACATGAAGCATATGCAGGCGTTCGGTGTTATCTGCTGTTGTCTATTCTGCTTTTCCTGAGCTTTGTAATTCTTCAAAAGAAGAAGTGTTGGAGCAGGTGGGTGGAGACCCTATCTGTGCACACCAGGTGAAGCCAATGGTGGGAAATGTCAGGCTGGGTCCTGGTAATATCACCTGTCTCCTCTAAAACATACATCTCCTCCTGGTGATGTATGTATTTCATTGCTTTTGGGGAGTGCAGAGGGAACACGCATTCATGATTTTTCCTTCCTCTGTGCTGTAAATCCCCAGTTGTGAGAGGAGGGTGTTGGTGGGGAATGGTGGGCTCTCTGTGTAGCTCCTTCGTGAGCCTTGTCTGGTACTGGATGCATTCCCCGTGGCCATTCCCTGGGTTGGTCCCTGCCTCGTGCCAACATCTCCAACTTCGGGGCACACGTGGCCCTGGGTTTTCTAGGAAAGTGTGTTTTAGCTTAGCTTCCTCTCTGGTCTGGGTGGGCATTGCAGCCATCACCTTTGAGAGGTGGAAGTGGGCAGAGCGTAAAGACCCCCGGAAATCACACCTCCATCCAGGGTCTATGGCAGGGTCCTCTGCACCCACTCACCTCAGTGTCCATGCATCAGGGAATACCCAGATGGGGATTGTGGAGCTTCTGCGCCCGTGAGGGGCAATGGGAGGGGGGATCTGGTCCTGGAGGTATGTCAATGGTGATGTGTCCAAGGTAGCCTCACAGTACCAAATCCCAAATATTAATGGTTCTGGTGGGATGGCCTCTTCCATTCACACTCAGTGCTTCCAGACTCTTGATCTTTAGCGCCACCGAGCAAACCTGAGAACCTGAATGAGGACTTGCAGTGTCCTGTCCCTTCAGAATCCTCCTACCTGTGTCTTTCATGCCTTTGAGTCACATAAACATTCTGAAGGGAGGGAAGGACCTGGCAGTGTTTTAGGGTCTCAGAATTTTGACAGTGACCCTCAGTGACAAATGTGTTTGTACAACAGTTAGTATACACATGCGCAGATATGGGTCTGTATGTGTGTAGGCCCGGCAAAAACTGTGGATGAAGCTTGTCATTGGTGCCTTAGCTTCCGCTTTCTTTCTCTAGACAGGGTAGCTCTATGATGAGCCAGGAAGGGAATCTGGAGGAAATTACAAGCAAGCCAGATTTTATGTCAGTGTGAGGGGCTTTTTTCTTTGGGAAGCCATTTTTTCATGCACTGATCTTTGCTGAAAACAGCAGTGGAATGTACACATTTAATGTGTGCCAAGACTATAGCCTAGCTCGTAGGTGACTCCCTCTGCCTGAAGCTGTTTACAGAGGCAGTGTGTGGGGCCGTCTGCGTGCGGCCAGAGCGCAGGTGTCAGGAGGTGCCCTCTGGACCAGGGCACGATGCTGACCAGCATCCAGGGGCAAATGATGGCTTCCCTGTGTTTCAAGTTTCTCACTTTTTTAAAAAAAATTTTTATTATGTTATGTTAGTCACCATACAGTACATCATTGGTTTTTGATGTGGTGATCCACGATCCATTGTTTTCGTATAACACCCAGTGCTCCATGCAGTACATGCCCTCCTTATTACCCATCACTGGGCTAACCAATCCCCCCTCCCCCCTCCCCTCTAAAACCCTGTTTGTTTCTCAGAGTCCATAGTCTCTCATGGTTCATCTCTCCCTCCAATTCCCCCCCCATTTTTCCCTTCCCTCTCCTAATGTCCTCCATGTTATTCCTTATGTTCCACAAATAAGTGAAACCATATGATAATTGACTTTCTCTCCTTGACTTATTTCACTTAGCATAATCTCCTCTAGTCCCATCCATGTTGATGTAAAAGTTGGGTATTCATCTTTTCTGATGGCTGAGTAATATTCCATTGTATATATGGACCACATCTTCTTTATCCATTCATCTGTTGAAGGGCATCTCGGCTCTTTCCACAGTTTGGCTATTGTGGACATTGCTGCTATGAACATTGGGGTGCATATGGCCCTTCTTTTCACTACATCTGTGTCTTTGGGGTAAATACCCATGAGTGCAATTGCTGGGTCATAGGGTAGCTCTATTTTTAATTTTTTGAGGCACCTCCACCCTGTTTTCCAAAGTGGCTGTACCAACTTGCATTCCCACCAACAGTGTAAGAGGGTTCCCCTTTCTCCACAACGTCTCCAACATTTTTTGTTTCCTGCCTTGTCAGTTTTTTCCATCCCAACTGGTGTAAGGTGGTATCTCAGTGTGGTTTTGATTTGGATTTCCCTGATGGCTAATAAGGATGAACATTTTTTCATGTGTCTGTTAGCCATTTGTATGTCTTCTTCAGAGAAGTGTCTTTTCATCTCTTCTGCCCACTTTTTGACTTGATTATTTGTTTTTTGGGTGTTGAGTTTGAGAAGTTCTTTATAGATCTTGGATACCAGCCCTTTATCTGTAGTGTCATTTGCAAATATCTTTTCCCATTCTGTGGGTTGCCTCTTTGTTTTGTTGACTGTTTCCTTTGCTGTGCAGAAGCTTTTTATCTTGATGAAGTCCCAAAAGTTCATTTTTGCTTTTGTTTCACTAGCTTTTGGAGATGTATCTTGAAAGAAGTTGCTGTGGGCGATGTCAAAGAGGTTACTGCCTATGTTCTCTTCTAGGATTTTGATGGATTCCTGTCTCACATTGAGGTCTTTCATCCACTTTGAGTTTATCTTTGTGAATGGTGTTAGAGAATGGTCGAGTTTCTCACTTTTGAAATGAGGGGTCACTGACTGATGGTGGGCTGAGTTCAGTCTGTCATTATCAAACCAGCAACCTAGTTTGGACTTAACTAGCTGTTGAGGTTGCCCAGTGGATACGCCTATTTTGTGGGGATTTTCATTCTCTAGGTTCAAAGATGCATCCTGTATCTCTTTCCAATCAAAAGGATGGCAGTGGTAATTATGGTCCTGATGATGCTGATGCTGAGGACAGCGAGCACGCCCGCACTGGGAGCTGACTCGGTGCTCGGTGCAGGTTTTCCCTTTATTCATGAGTAGGGAGCAGAGCCAGTACGTACCTGCTTTCCTCACATTCTCCCTTGCTTTCTACATGTGGTTGATGGCATCTATTTCTGTATTCCTCTTGAAAATCTCAAACCTGCCAAACCATAAGGAGGGAGAATTATTAGCTCATCAGGTTCAGTGTATCCAAATGAACTTGGTGACAAAGTGGAACATAATTCATAGACTACAACTGTTAGTTGTAACATGTGACTATTTCTGGCAAGGCCCAGAGTGAACAGTCAGAAAACTATTAATCCATTCTTGGGCTGAAGTTAAAAGGTAAATGAGCAAATACTTGGAATTCTTATGTTATTGCCTTGAACTCTTGCCTTGCCTTTCTGAACTGAATACTTAGAGTCATAAAATACCCTAATCTCCTTCCCTCACTATGCTTCCTTTGGATTCTCCAATTAATGGAATCTCTCACATTGTAGTTTGTGTCTATTTTTAAAACATCATTTGGTACTAAAGTGTTTCCCGTGGATTGCCTTATAGAGCATGCCGATCATTCTTATGTGTCAGATAAAATGACTTCTAGTCAGTTTTAATATATAAAACTCATGTGCACTACCAATAATTATATGAGAAGGTACAATGACACTTTCTTGTCTCCAAATGATTTATGACTCGGCAGTTTAAAAAATGTTAATGGATTATTTAAAATAGTACCCATTTCTTACATCCATGAAAGGATTCTTCACGCTCCCTGGTGAGAGTCTGGACATTCCCCCCGACCCCCATCACTGGGTGAGGGGTCTCCAGTCATAATCCATCAACGAGCATTAAGCAGCCAGACACTCAGCTCAGGACTTTATCCATGTATCTCATTTAATCTTCATGTGTATTGTGTAATTGTCTTCATGTACATTTGAGACCACAGAGCTGAATTAGAGCATTGCTATGTAATGCTGGGACTCAAAGTCAGATCTTTGTAAGGGCAAAGACTGTGCCCTCCAATGACGGAGATTGTGGCATCCCCTGTCCTTCGGGAAGAACAGACTTTATGTCGGGAGACACGGCATAGAGACCTGAACAGTTGGGGACAATTTAAAGCCTTATAACATCAAATGGCACACATGGCAGATTTGTGTCTCTTGGAGGAGGAGGCCACTGGGATCTAGAAGCATTCAGAGAATACCTGTTGGAGGAGACTGGCCTTGGGCAGACACCTGGGTGCTGGAAGGGATCTGGAAGAGTGGGCAGGAACCAGCTTCGGAGGTATGGAGAAAGGAAGGACAGTGTCTGAAGGAGGCAGTAAGACCAGCCCACAGGGCCGATGAGAACAAGATGAGAAGTCTGTTCAGACCATATCACAGCAGCTCGCTCTCCTACTCTAATGTATCATCCACTTCTAGGGAAAACCAGTGAGAATCAGATGAGCATGTGAATTGAATTTTATTTCTGAGCATTGGAAAACTGTGGTGACGTTCTGAGGTATCATAATGGCTCATGCCCAAGTTGTTACTTTTTTAAGTAGGTACTGTCCATCCCACACTTCACTCCACGCCTTCTACTTCGAAGCCTGCCCTCCCTTCACAGGAGATGCATGCTCTGGAGTCACTCTCCATGCTCATTAGGGTTCGTCAGGTCCTAGGAATGGTCGAGTTTCTCACTTTTGAAATGAGGGGTCACTGACAGGTGTGGACCCAAGTCCCAGGTCGGATTGTGCCACCAGTTGCTGTGGATTTGAGAACGTTGGTCAGTCTCTGGGACACAAGCTCTCATCTCCATGTGTGAAGTTTAGATGAGATCCCGGCTGGCACAGGCCACGACACACCCAACATTATCACCTGCCTGGCCGGGATTCATCGGTAGAGTTTAGCTCCCCCTTGATGGCACCTGTATACAGATGACCTTGCTGGAACAGTAACAGAATTTGCATATAAACTTCTATCGGTGAGCATTTTTAGAGAAAGCAAAAAGAAGTGGAGTTTGATTACCCAGTAACCAGGGTCCTGAGGGGTAGGCAGGCAGGCAGAAGCCTGGTCTCTTCAGCCTCTGAACACCAGCAGCTTGGATGAGAAGGATGGATGCTTTCAAGGGGAAAGCAGGAGGCACCACAGAATCACATTTTTTATTATTTCCCCCGATCATGGGCTGGTCTTCATGGTATGATTCTTCCAGAAAGGTAATCCTTTATTGCAGTGTAACACAGTATATTCATGAAAACTATTGCTGTTCAGTTTCTGTGGCCCTCCGAGGTATTTTTAAAGTAATGGGCTGGGCTGGCTCACAGAGTCTTGGATATTCTATTGACATCTCTGCTCTGTCCTCCCGGATGTGACAACCAGGATCACATTACTTAACTCTAAAATGGGTATTCTGGGGGCTTATCTGTATATATGTAGCTTTTCCTTCATTGCAGTAATTTACGATCCCCTGGTGTTTCCAGTGCCCCGTATTGACCAGGAATATCATCACACAATAAGTTCATGTTCTACTGTGCTTCCCCATCACACCTGTCTCTGCCTGTCTTCTCCGTGGAAACACTTGCCTCTTGGCCCCAGCAGATCTTGATCTCATTGGACATTATGGCAATGGTGACATTACTTCAGCCTTCATCGATGAATGTAGAAGTTACATAAACTTCCATACAAACAGGCAACTTTTCTAAAATTCCAGATTTTCACCAGATATCACTCTGTTGCATGCACAAGGTAGGTTAAGTCAGGATAAAAGATGTAAAAATGTCACCAAATTAGAGAAAGCATTGGAGAATCCATGCAGCACTGGCTGAAAATATGTGCCATTTGTTGGAGCATCCATGGAGCTCCTGTAGGACCTATCAAAGCCACCCCTTCTGGAAGAGCAGCAGCTCCTCTCTGTGAGTGAGCCCTGGATGTGAGCAGGTGACCAAATACAGGAAGACTTCAGGATGGGCATTTGGGCAAGGTGGGCAAGCATGCAGGATGGAGAAACCATCATGGGGAGGAGTAGCCTTGTTAGGTGAGGGGCAGAAAGAGCAAGCAAGACAGAGGGTGGGATGTGGACCTGGAAGAGAACACAGTCAGGAGGATGAAAGAATGGGGGAGAAAAGAGAAAATGAACCTACGAGACTTGGGAGTCCAGTGTCATAGCTCTAGACCTAGGTCATTATTGGTCTTTGAAGCCCAGAAAAATTCTGAAAGTGACCTGCCTCTTTCAGGAAGAGCAGAGGAAGGCTGAGAATGTGCCGGGTCTTCTGCCAACCCCAGGAACACACACTCCTGGTCCTGAAGATGCTGAGAAAACAAAAGGAAGGGACATTTTAACATACCACAAGATTGTTGCTACAAGATGAGGGTGGGATACTTCTAGAGGAGGCTTTCAAACCCAATCTTGAGAGAGCTAGAGAACAAACATTCCGTAGAAGTGTAAACATCTAAGCCAAAGTTTAGAAGAGGACTAGCGAGTCAAGTGGGTGGGTCGAGGCCCAAGGTGACTCTCTTTGGCTGGCCCCAAGAGCCCATGGAAGCAGCATCTTGGGAGGCTAGGCGGCCAACGCAATGTACAGTTCTTAATAGCTTCCTTTAGCATATAGGGTTCTATCACTTATTTTGTCCTTTGAGTGAGGACAGTTCCCTTGTCAGCCCCCACATTATCATGGCAGAAGGGAGGAGTGTGTTCCTTCTAGTCTTTTCCCTTTGTCCCCAGCCCAGCATTTACAGAACCCACTGCTCATGGTACTGCCTTTGGTATTGGCACATTTAGGACCACATCAGTGGCCACAAGGAGCATGTGAATAAGCACATAGAGCAATTTTATGCATTGTACATTTCCTGTCTTTCTCTGATCCTCATTTTTTTCCATCACCCTTATTGCCACGTGAAGCTGGTAGGTAAGCTCTGTGTGGGCAGGAGTTGCCTACTTTTCCCCCCAACTCTTACATGCTCAGCACCTGGAAGAGTGAATGACTTGTAGCAGGCACACAAAAAATATCTGTGGCATGATTGAATGGTAATGCTAAATTATTTCCTAAACCCTGTCCTGCCATGCGTACATTCTCAGAACAGTTCTTTTGAGACGCTGAAGACAACAGTAATCTTCACATCTGGTAGTTCCCAAATCAGATGATCATCAGAATTACTTGGGACATTTAAAAGTGTCTGGGTTCCCCCCAAGATGCTTGGAATCATTGCTTCTAGAAGTGGGACCCAGGGGTTTTATTTTTGACTCAGATGATCATCCAGACTTGGGAACCACAGATTAGTCTTGTCTTCCCCATTTTGCAAAGGAGAGAGTAGCCCCAGAGACAGAAAACATGTCTTGTTATCCCTGCAGGTACTGTCTGGGAAGACCTTCCCTCACAATGGAGACCGTGAACTCTTCTTCCTCGCCTGTGTTTAACAGGAGCCTGGAGCAAGTGGTCCCCTCAATGGGTGACTTGGGGTGGAGTTTTCAATAAGCTCTTAAGGCAAATGTAGGCTTATGACTGGGAATGGTAATGGGAAGTTGATTCCAGGTGAAGAAAACATATTATCTGTTGCCATGTAAGTAAAGTTAAGATCATAGGACCCAGATAATTTAACATAGTTTTCCATTTGTCAGAGGCTTACGTTCTATTTCTTGGTGATTTCTTTCCCCCTCAAACATATTCTCCACTACAAGTGACATTCCAAGAGCCCATTTCAGTTCCCGGAGTGCTTGGATTCTTTCCGGACAGGAAGCCCACAGTGTCGTTTAAGCTGGTTTGGAAAACTATCATTCACCCTGATGGATGGTCGTCCCCATAGTGAGCACTCAGCCTCCACAAGGTTCACAGTACCCTCACCTTAAGGATCTAATTTATGTAGAGATGTCAATAGATTATTTAGAAGGGCATTCTTGCTGATTTCAGCAGTTCTAGAGCAACGACAGGAAACGGGTAGGAGTGTGAAAGTCACGGGCAATGTTGGCTGCTCTGTGTCGTTACCCAGAGACCCCACCCAACCATGAGGCAGGGAAGTTAGGTGGGTGGTGTTACCTTCTTGCAGGTGATGATCATGCCTTGAAATCTTCTCATTTCAGGGTGAAAACAGTAAGTTAGAAATCAATAAAATTGGGGCGCCTGGGTGGCTCAGTCAGTTAAGTGGAGGACTCTTGGTTTCGGCTCAGGTCATGATCTCAGGGTAGTGGGATCAAGCCCCTCATTGGGCTCCACGCTCATCAGGGAGTCTGCTTGACGTTCTTTCTCTCTCTCCCTCTCCCTCTGCCCCTCCCCGCCCTGCACTCGCTTGTGTTCTCTCTCTCTAAAATAAATAAATAAATCTTAAAAAAAGAGATTAATAAAATTCTTGTTCACTGCAGAGATCAGGGTTCTAGCAATTTTATGAAGTAGGCTTTGGTTATTTAATTCTCTTTGCATGTGAAAATTAACCCTTTGTATCTTCTGTCAAACAATAATATATTTTACAGTATTTGTATGATGATTTATTTCAGTGTCTAAACATTTAGGAAACTAAGAGAATGAGGGGTTTTCTTGTTTTCAAATTTATGAGCTAGGTAATACCTTGACCATGTATGACATAGTACATTGATTTTCCTTGCATTCTGGCATTCCCCAAAATATAATTGACAAGTTTATTCTTAGACAAATCCATTTTATCAAAATTCTCACGGTAACTTTCACATGTAGCAATTGAATGTTTCCTGAAAGGATTAAATATCTAAGCTTTGAAGTGGATGGGTAATTATTATAAAAGACAGATTAATAGAAGTTGACTGAATTTCTAAACACTGACATTATAAGAACCCTGTAAGAATAGCTATTATTGCAAATATATATGTTGACAATGCATGATTCTAAGGTAGTCTTTTTTTTTTTTTACTACATACCAGAGGGTATACATTCAATTGCATGTCCCTCATGAGACCTTTTTTTTTTTTTTTTTTAAAAAAAGATTTATTTATTTGACAGACAGGGATTGGAGGGGGAAGGGGCAGAGGGAGAGGGAGAGAATCTCAAGCAGACTCCCTGCTGAGCATGGAGCCCAAAACGGGCATGACCCTGAGATCATGACCTGAGCTGAAACCAAGAGTCAGACGCTCAACCGACTGAGCCACCCAGGTGCCCCTTTATGAGAGCTTTTCTTGGTAGTCACATGATGTGATTATGGCAAGAAACTAGACTCTTTTGTTCATTTATTCATCTGTTTATTAGTTCAGCAGATAATTTATTGAGCATCTACCCATGCCAGTTACCCTAGAGGTACTTAGGTCCAAATGGGAAGATGATAATAGACAAGGGAATATATAATATATCAGGTAGGACTCTGAAGAAAATAGGGTGGGAAGTCAAAGCACGACATGGTGCAGTGTCCACAAGGAGGTCAGGGAAGGCCTCTCACCTGCATGAGGGGCGGCTGGCCATGTGGTCACCTCAGGGAGCACCCGAGGCCAAAGCAGAGGTGAGGGCTTCTTTTGAGGGTAGCTGGAAGGCAGTGGAGAGTTTCAAGCAGAGGCAACAAGATCTGCCTATACTTTAAGTACCTGTCTTGATAAATTGTAAAGCTCTAGACGATGCAAGAGGGAATCGTCCAGTGCAGGGCCAGGCCTAGGAAGTCATATAAGTAAACCAGGTGAGTATGGAACTTTGGAGAAGTGCTAACCAGGGACCCCTCCTCTCTGGAAACACCCACCGTCTCAGTGGTTTTCCTTTTTGGGAGAAACCTTCCCCCCCACGCACACACACCTCCAAGTTTTACCATGTGTGTTCATTACCCCCATAGTAAACCTGGCCCCCTGACTCCTCCTGCGCCACTTGCCCTGCCTTGCACCTCATCCCCCACAGGACCCAGAGTCTGAAACACACCATCTGTCCCCGAATTACATGTGGTCCCGACACTTCCTTATGATGTGACCTTTAGCACGTGAACGTACCCTCTTATCCTTGCCTGTAAAGTAGGGGAGATGGGCTCCCTCATCACCACCACCTCATCAGCTTAAATGAGAAGATGCTTTATGGCTTTACAGACCACAGTTAGCAGGTGCCAGCCATGAATGGAAGAGTGCTGTGTGAGCGGTGGCTGCTTCTACTACTCTCCTGTTTTGGATCCTACTTCATGGGTGTGCTTTTGTTTCGTACACAATATCACGTTTGTTGGTTCTACTCCATCATAGAATCCTCAGAAGAAGGAACCATGTCTTAGAATTCCCTGTGTTGGGCGTTGCGGGCCTTCAGTTTCCCACTGGCTGGTCCACTGATTGTGTACTGGTCATCTCCAGCATGGCCCCTCCAGTCAGCATGGCTTTGGGCATCACCTCAGGCTCATGCGTGCCAAATGTATGCCCCGGTTCCAGACTCTTCTAAGCCCACACTGGGCATTTCTCACTATCTGTAGGCACTTCTCTGGGTGTGTGTCCTCCTAGACTCATCCTCTTAATGCTGATTTTTCCTGAAATTCATAATTCAGGGAACACAACCCCCATGGATCTGTCGGTCAGGCAAGAAATGTCTGTAATTCCACCCTGGCCCTCAGACTTTCAGTATGTTCTGCCCAGATTCGCCAGCCCCCTGACCAAGCTCTTGCCTCTAGGCACTCACCAGCCCAGCTCACACTTCTAAGCCAGAGCATATTTATAAGCAAAAATGTTTGTTCTTAAAAACAGTGGGGATAAGTGTGGGGGGTGCTGAAGACAGGGTGGTGACCAGAAGCACAAGATTTAACCTTGGCGCCCTCCCCCCCGCCCCCGACAGAGGCCTCCCTGTGTGCCGAGGTCTCAGTGACCAGGCTTCCAGAAGGGCCATCACTGTCCCCTCCTGATAACAACCCTACTGCTGCTATTGTACTAACAGAAGAGATCAGACTGTCTGTTGGCGAAAGCGCTTGAGATTCCATCTCAGAAAGTAGACTTTTTCATAGGTATTCCACTAAGGGGTGGACGCGTGTGAGTAACTTAACCAGGACCCAGCTGAGCAAAAACCTCCATCGATCAACCTTTTCCTTCTTTGATTAACCACACTTCTGAAGGAAGCGAGTGACAATAAAGCAGCCCCTGTGAGCGACTTCACGTGATGGGGGTCTCGACCTTTCTCATGTGCTCTGCAGCTGGCCTCGCGTTCAGTGGGCGGCAGGCTTGGGCCTCAAGGTGGCGAGATCTTCGGTCGTCTGGATGGGTCTTGTTTTATTGACTTTACTCTCAGGTAAAGGTTGGACCCGTGCACTGTAAGAAGATTTTCAATGGAGGGTTGAAACTAAACAGTGCTTCTTGTTAGTCCTCAGTTAATTAGAAAATTAAATTAACCACAACCCTCGTTCCCAGAGCTTTCTGGGTAATTGCTGTTCTACTGTATTTGGATTAAAGACCCAGGAGGCACAGGTCATCATTGTGCAGAATTGGAGAATCAAAGGAAGGAGGCACAAAGCCACTGCTGGGCAGGAGCGCGGTGGGGCTCAGGAGACCCCGGCTGTGGGTCAGGAACATGTGCGACAATTCGGGAGATGAAAGTATCCTCTCCCACTCTTCCTCTGAAGAAGGTAAATCTAAAGTTTAAACCCTACAATCCGAGTCGTTTTAATACTTTTAATTCACATCTAAAACTGAAACATTTTTCTTCCCTCATTTTCTGTGGTCTCACGGTATGTGGACTGGATGCGATTACATTTTACATTGATTGCTTTTTAAAAGGTTCTTATAACTTTGGGGTGAGAATATACTTTGCTGAACTGATTTTTTTGAGTTGACCTGATTTGACTCCCTAATCAAATAAGAGTATAGATAAACTAATAATGGTTCTGATGGTGCGTGCTTCCTATACACATGGCATTCTGCTAAACGATTCACCCGCATTGTATGCATTGTATTCTTTTTTTTTTTAAAGATTTTATTTATTCATTTGAGACACAGAGATATATATAGAGAGAGAGCATGAGCAGTGGGAGAGGCAGAGGGAGAGGGAGAAGCAGACCCCCCGCTGAGCCAGGAGCCCGATGTGGGACTTGATCCCAGGACCCTGGGATCATGACCCGAGCCGAAGGCAGATGCTTAACCATCTGAGCCACCCAGGCGCCCCTGTATGCATTGTATTCTTAATCCTCAGAACACCTCCCGGGCAGGGGCTGTGAGTACCTCCCCCATCTGCAGAAGGGGAGTGAGTCTCCCAGAGCTTTAGTGACACGCTCACAGCAGCGAGCCAGCAAGCAGCAGAGCTGGGATTCAGGCTCTATTGGTCCAACTCCAAGCCTGCAGTTGTGACCATAGCATCTCAGTGTGGAAAACACCCTTATTCCAGACCATCCAGGGCATTTCTGCTTCTGTGGGAAGGAGGGAGGGAGGGAAGGAAAGAGAACGTTCCCCTTTCCCTGTGACTTCAGGGAGAAAACTTGACTAGCCAGCACCTTGCTGTGCACAGACAAACGCTGTCTGATGCTCATACTCGAACAGGGATAAAAATGCAGCCCGTTATGACTTGTGGTGGCAGCTAAAGGACGTAGTGTATACCAAAGAACCTGAGCATAATCTTGCTGTCCTGGATGTTCTGTGACCCACTGTTTCCATTTGCTGGTAGAGCACATACAAAAAAATATTCATTTGTGCAGAGGCAGGACATGATAATAAACCAGTAAATGTGCGGGAAGCAAGAATGAAAGAGGACCCCCTTTTAGAATCATCTATTTATTTTAGAACAAAATTAAGCCACTTCATGGTTTTTTCCCCCAAGTCTCTAGCCGCGAATGTTGACTGAACGGTAGCAATAGAGGGGTCCACCAGAATGATGGGAAATTTGCATGATATTAAATTTTAGCCTGCATCTTATGAAAATGGAGGGGACAATCTGCTGAGAAAGGAATAAAAGAATCACATTTCAGTTTTAATTCCTCATTCATAAGTGTCATTAGAAAAGGAGAGAGAATTCTAGAATCACACATTGATGGAAAATGCTGTTTCCCCCCCAAAAAGGTAATGTCTTTGTTATGAAGTACCACCTGCATTTTTGAATAAAATATTACCCCTGTTGTGTGCAATGTGATTTCAGTAGAAGAAATTATAAGTGAATGACCCATAATAAATCATATGCTGCCACCACCACATGCTGCTAATACCAAGATTAATTCTCTTCTGATGGGGAAGCTGCTCAAACTCTGATAGAAATGTTGGTGTTCCCAGGTTTTGAATGAATTCTAATATATTTGTTTATTTTTAAGCACTCCTGAGATGCAGATGAAAAATCTGGCCAGCAGGTGCCCAACACATTTATCTGCTTTGTGCTGTCTGTGGAGGAGGAGAAGGGCAGAGGCATCTTCTCCAGGAAACAGCCCTCTTTCTTCTCCTGCCCAGTCTCAAATATTTCTGGGTCTTGATGCATTTGGGCATTGTAGCCAGTCTTTGAGCTAGAACAGTTTCAGGGGGACCATTTATTTCAACGTAGTCTTTCCCTGAATGTACATTTCTAGGTTTATATCCGACAATTGTGATGCAATAAAACACATGATAACTCTGGGCAAAAATGTTAGTAAAAATCAGTGCACTCACCCTGGATTCACGTGGTGTGTCGGGTGTGACCCTGAGGGTGGTAACGACAGTGTATTGAGACCGTGTGTTGAACACCAAGCACTTTGTCTGTGCGAGTTGTCAATCTTCCCAGCACTGCCATGACAGAGTCATTATTACCCTCATCCTTATTTTAAGTTTTTTATTTTAATTCCAGTGTAGTTCACATACAGTGTTATATTAGTTTCAAGTGCACAATATAATGATTCAGCACTTCCATACATTACTCAGTGCTTATCACAAAAAGTGTACTCTTCATCCCCATCACCTGTTTCCCCCCCCCACCTCC
This sequence comes from Mirounga leonina, assembly GCF_011800145.1. Classification (NCBI taxonomy): domain Eukaryota; kingdom Metazoa; phylum Chordata; class Mammalia; order Carnivora; family Phocidae; genus Mirounga; species Mirounga leonina. Next base: position 2,688,286 of record NW_023270680.1, read on the forward strand.
CCTCTGGTCACCACCAGTGTGTTCTCTAGAGTTAAGAGCCTGTTCTTGGTTTGTCTTTCTCTCTCTTTTGTCCTTTGTTCCTTTGTTTTGTTTCTTAAACTCCACATAGGAGTGAAATCATATGGTATTTGTCTTTTTCTGACCGACTTATTTCACTCAGCATCACACTCTATAGTTCCATCCGTGTTGTTGTAAATGGTAAAATTTCATTCTTTTTTGTGGTGGAGTACTATTCCATTGTATATACATACCACATCTTTCTCCATTCATCAGTCGGTGGACGCCTGGGCTGCTTCCATATCTTGGCTATTGTTGATAACACTGCTATAAACATAGAGGTGCAAGTATCCCTTTGAATTTGTGTTTTTTCATAATTAACCTCATCTTAAAAGGAGAGGAACCTGAGGTGCGGATCATTTAAACAGCTTGCCTAAGATCTTTCAACTTGTTAGTAACATAGTCTAGATTCAGTCCCAGGCGAAGCTAACTCCCGAACGGACACGCTGCCCCCTCCCACACGGAGTTGATCTCGTGGGTGCACTCCTAAGTTGATGCAATGATATGATCCCCTTTTTTCATTTGCACTTCAAAGACTTCATGACCCATCTAAACACCCTCGTATTCCGGCATCAAAGTGATCACAAGAAGAAAACTATTATCTGTCATCATTGTATTTCTTTTTCCTTTCTATTTTATGATTATAATTCTCTCTCCATTTCAAGTGAACGGGCAGCCTTCATTTCTTTCATTGTCTCCCTATTCTGGTTATGCTGTTTTCATTTTGCAACGAAATACCCAAAACAAGCAGAAAAATTAGGTGCCTCAGTGCCTCCACATGTCACTCACCCCCTGGGGTATCAAATCCTGATGTCACAGAGGCATAACTCCCTTGGGGAGAAAATTGTGTTTTGCAGACCCTGTTCATTTATCTCTTCTGTCTTGTAAGTTCCCTTCTTAAACCAGCAAGACTCAGGTACACGGCAGGTCATTTTTATATGGCACACTTGACTGCTTAGGAAAACAAATTTTAAAAGCACTTTCTTTAGAAGGAAGGATGCTGTTACTCCAGGGTGAAATATTTCAACCAAATCCTTGAGAGTTCTTGTCTCTGAACCATCCGCCTTGGTAGGAGCTGCTCTAACTGGGTTTTGTTAATTGAATAGTATCTGCTTTAATATTTAACAGGGAAGGAATATTTAAAACTTCAACCCACTGTAGGCCCTTTGAGAAATCTTTTAGGTGAGAACAAAGCAACAATCAGAACAAATCTTTGGATTCTGGAAATTCAAGAGAAACTACACTATTCATTATTTATCTACTTAGAGAGTCATTAACCTTTCTTTTTTTGGAAGAAGAGGAGGAGGAATCCCAAGGAAAGTTTACTTCCCAGGAAGCCATGCTCATTGTAGCTTTACTGGTTTCACCGATTTAGTTGAAATGCAGCCGCCACATGCAGGAGCAACTGTGTGACAAAGTGTTCTAGAATCCGGACATTTGGATTATTTCTCTAATACGTTCCTTAATTTTTTTCTAGTTATACTGAGTAAGTCATGTAATTTTGCAAGGACTCCCGTTATCATTTCTGTGAAGTGGAGATAATCCTATCTTCTCTATTAACTTCACAGAATTGTCAGAAAGATTAAAAGAAGCAGTGTGCATATTAGAACTTGGAGAGACCCAAACTCAAGTGCCAGGTGTTAACTTTGTTTATATTTTTGCTGCAGTCAACAAATACAGATTGATTGTCTGAGCATTTCTCTTCAGGGCTTACTCTGGGCAAAGAGATGTGTTCGTCTTGTCATAGAATTGTTTACAAGCAAGCCACCCGCTAGGATGTTGGGTGCTGCAGGGGGCGTGACACTCTAGGAGGCCCCGGGGACCACAGGAAGGAAGCCCTCGGGGGCCGACTGCCTTCTGTTCTGCCAGGCTTTGGGGTGTGTGCTTTAAATGGCTGAAGGAGTGATACCTCTTCTCTCCACGTGGAAGATTGGGGTGCTTCATGGAGAAGATTGAATTTTAACTTAGCCTTGAATGAGAGATATAATTTAATAAGTTATATAAGATATATATTATGTATAATGATATCTATCTTTTTTTTTAAGATTTTATTTATTTATTTGAGAGAGAGAATGAGAGACAGAGAGCACGAGAGGGGAGAGGGTCAGAGGGAGAAGCAGACCCCCTGCTGAGCAGGGAGCCCGATGCGGGACTCGATCCCGGGACTCCAGGATCATGACCTGAGCCGAAGGCAGTCGCTTAACCAACTGAGCCACCCAGGTGCCCTAATGATATCTATCTTGAAAAAGCCCTTCAGGGAAGAGAGAAGGCCAAGGGCAATCATGCAGGGAAGTGTGGGCGTATTTGGAGGGGGCTGAGTGGTTCAGCCTGGAGGGCGTGCAGGGCATGGATGTGGGTGCAGCGTCAGGTCTTGCTAGAAAATCGTACCAGGAGGGGCTAGCAGAGGGCTGAGAATGTTGTTGAAACTTAAAGGAGGCCAGGGAGTTGTTCAGGGAGCAGTCTAGGGCGTTCGGTATTGCCCTGGGAAAATCAAACCAAGCACCCTCACTGGGGTAAATAACACCAGTCTCCCTGGCCCAGGCAGAGAGAGGTCAGTTTGAGGAAGAGAAGTATCAGACTCACAGCTCTGATTGCTCGGAGTCTCCCTGGAGGTAAAGTGGAGACCCTTTGAAGGAGGGCATGACTCCAGGGTTTCAAGCAAAAACAGGGCAGCCACATAGACAGGCGCTGGAGAGTAAATTCAAGCTTCTAGAAATGTGCTTGGAATGAATGTGGAGTGTATCTGAACCAAAGATTTTTGTTATGTAATCCCTGAAATTATGAGCCCAAATGAGATCATATCGGAAAAGAATTTTGGTCAGTGCCAGCAAAGGGGAAGGAGAAGGGAAAGCCAGCTCGTTCCCGGGGTAGGTGACCCTGTCAACCATGAGAGGCGGTCACGGGAGAGTATGAAGTGAAAAGCCTCCTTGCATTTCACAGGGAGGAGTTTTGGGCTTCTGTTTCACTGAGATGCATTCTCAATGAGATGTGAGGCTCCAGATTTTAGGGGCAATTTTGATTCCTTCATTTCCTCGAGTTTGATTCATATCCTTCTCTACACTCCTGAACATTTCTTCCTTGCAAAGAGCTCCCTGAACTCACTGCTTCTCCATATTGATAGAGCTCTGCAGGAAATAGATGCTCTCCAGAGTGGATAAGCCCCAGGGCCTCCTGCTTGAGAATGGGGGGAGGGGACGAGGACTGGGGTCAGGGTGTCCCAGCTGAGGCTGCAGCATCTCTGTGCTGCAAGGCAAGGAGCAGGTGCTCCCAGGGGGCCCCAGCAGGCGTGGTGCAAGGGAAGCAAGTCCAGCAAGTCCAGAGCTGGGTAAGTGGTAGAAGAAATGGGGTTTTATACTTTGTGTTTATTGATTTATCTGAGTGGCTAAATGAATATTCATTTTGCTTCCTGTTGACTCTGTTTTACAAAAATCAAAAGTAGAAAAGAGAAGCTTTTCTAAAGAATTCACTTGGTGCTGACTTGTCTGTGAGTCGTCAAAGAGCACATCACTAAGAGGATTTCTTCCCATAGCCAAACTTCAGGGAAGGATGGGAATACCTTAACTACGAGTATCTGCAGAAAGCAGGTTTCATCAACTCATAGGCTATGGGAGCTAGAAGGGCTTTTAGAAATCGTCTGGTGTGCTTGTCCAATTTTAAGATCAGGAAGCAAAGCTCAGAGAGGGGAATTGACTGTCAGCCCTGCATTTACCATCCACTCAAGACAAATATGCTCAAGTGAGGGCAAAATGCCCCCCAGGTAAAGGAAGGTGGTGAAGGACGGAGCTCTCTCACCTGCCTGAGCCTTACAGCTCCTAGCACAGTTGGAATTTTAATTTATGTTTGATAATATTTACCTGCCAACACCCCAAGGATTCTAAACAAGTAGCCTGGTAATCACTACTCCTGGTGAGTATGCACTGAAAGGATGCAGATTAAACTGGAACACTGAAGTAATGCATAACTCATTCCCAATATCAACCACTTATAAGAAAGAAAGAAAGAAAAAAAAAGAAAGAGGGAAGGAGGGAGGAGAGAGAGAGAAAGAGAGAGAAAGAAAGAAAGAGATAATTGGGATAATTGCAGATTTTGAGAAAAGTTGCAGAGAATCCTGTGTACCCTGTTCCCAATCCTCCCACTGTTAACAGCTTACTTTTTGATGGCGCATTAGCCAAAACTAAGACCCTGAGATTAGTAAATTACTATTGACTAAACTCCAGACTTTACTTGGGCTTCACCAGCTTGCCCAATGATGAGTACTTTCTGCTCCAGGTTCCAGTCCTGAAGACCCCATTGCATTTGGTTGTCATGCCTCCCCAGTGTCTTGTTTCTCAATCTTTCCTTGTTTTTCCTGACCTGGAGTCATTCGTTTATATCAGTACTGTTATAGGCTAACTCATTCCCCCCTCCCAATTTGGAGGAATTTGTTGGAGTCCTAACCCCTGTACCTCAGAATGTGACTGTATTTGGAGATAGGGCCTGTAAAGAAGTAGTTAAATTAAAATGAGGTCATATGGAGGGAGGCCTTTGTCCAATATGACTGGTGTCTTTAGAAGAAGAGATCGGGACACAGACACCCACAGAGGGATGACCCCATGAACACAGAGAGAAGGATGGCATCTACATGCCGAGGAGAGGCTTCAGAAGGAACGAGCCCTGCCCATATCCTGATCTCAAATTTCTAGTCTCTGGAACTTGGAGGAAATACATTTCTGTTCTTCAAGCTGCTCGACCCCGTGATATTGGTTATGGCAGCCCTAGCAAACTAATACAAGTATGAATTCCTATATGTTGATTTTATACTTTTTGTTAAAATCCAATTCTATGTTGTTCATATTTTTGCTCAGATTGTCCCAACTTGCTCAGCTCTGGTCACCGGGAGCGCTTTCATGAAGCTCCTGTGCTCCTTTGGCAAGTCCCCATGCCTTTGATATTTGAGCACTTTTTTTCTGGGACTACGAGCTGTTCTGGGCTCATTATGCATTTTCCTTACCCTGGCCCTAGAATCAGGCACTTCTCCAAAGAGCGCAGGTTCCTTTTATTTGAAAATGGCATTTAGAAACAAAGATCTGGAGGCACTAGCATCCACTTACTGTGGTTCTGTAACAATACCAGCCAGGAGGCTCTGCCCACGCCGGATACACCAGGTTCTCCGTGTCGGAACCATGGTTGCTCTCCAAGGTCCTAATCATGAAAGGCTTTCTTGTGCTAGGGAAGAGAGAGGAAAAAACTGTTAAGACTATCACATTTCAGCACAGTTGCAGTCATTCCCTGTTCACATTCTTGATGCTAATAAAGGAAGAAAGAGCACTTGGGTGAATAAATTCAGAAATCTTAGAATTTAATGACTAGTACCTGTCTCTTTGCAAATCCATCCCTTGAAGAGGACAACAGAGCCTCTTTAAAGAGAAAATATGATAAGGCACTGTCCAAAATGTTACGTGTGAACAAAGATCACAGGATTTCAGATTTGCCTAACACCATGTCTTAGTGATGGCGGTTCAAGAGGAAATTGTTAAAGCTGTGCCTTGAGGGCGCCTGGGTGGCTCAGTCGGTTAAGCGTCTGCCTTCGGCTCAGGTCATGATCCTGGAGTCCCTGGATGGAGTCCCGCATCGGGCTCCCTCCTCGGCAGGGAGTCTGCTTCGTCCTCTGACCCTATCCCCTCTCATGTGTTCTCTCTCTCTCAAATAAATAAATAAAATCTTAAAAAAAAAAAAAAAGCTGTGCCTTGAAGGGTTTAGTTTAGATATGCGCATTTCGTGACAGGTAAGATTAGAGGAGGCTATGGAAGCCAGTAATGAGGTTTACAGGACTTCCTTCTAACTCTGCTAATAAACAAGTACAAGCTGGCTTAAATGTCTGCTTGGGTTAAAATAATTCAGATTCAGTATTTCATTGGCTATAAATGCTTTTTCATTGACACAGACAAAATATCAAGATTCTTCTGATTCTGTGCACACATGCTTGATGGGACATATCTTTGGGTAAACACTATTATGATACACTATATTTTTTTCCTGTATCTTCCTACTGTTTTGATCTCTGATGATGGGGTAGGAGGCAGTGCTGGTTATAGTGAAATAACCAAACATTATCTTTCACTTAAGGACCTTTAATCAACAGATGTTAAGGGCAAAATGGATTCTGGGGCACCTGGGTGGCTCAGTCATTAGGCGTCTGCCTTCGGCTCAGGTCGTGATCCCAGGGGTTCAGGGACCAAGCCCTACATCGGGCTCCCTGCTCTGCGGGAAGCCTGCTTCTTCTCTCCCACTCCCCCTGCTTGTGTTCCCTCTTTGGCTGTGTCTCTCTCTGTCAAATAAATAAATAAAATCTTAAAAAAAAAAAAAGCAAAATGAATTCTGCATTTTTATTGCAGTGGATTTTTTTTTTATTATTTTATTATTTTTATTTATTTATTTATTTGAGAGAGTGAGAGAGAGAGAGAGCACAAGAGGGGGGAGCGGGAGAGGGAGAAGCAGACTCCCCGCCGAGCAGGGAGCCCGATGCGGGACTCGATCCCGGGACTCCAGGATCATGACCTGAGCCGAAGGCAGTCGCTTAACCAACTGAGCCACCCAGGCGCCCCTGCAGTGGATTTTTAATTTTGTGGCCGATAAGCATCCCAGTCCCATAGCACAATATATTTTGTTTTTTTTCCTTTTAAAAAATTAAGTTTCGTGTTTTCCCTTAGAGCTTGATTCATTTGCTAGATTAAAAAGCATTTAAAATCATTGTTTAACACATGGAAAAACATGCCGATTATTGTAATTCTTTCTTTTTATAAAGAAATAAGTGCACATTTGGTTTCTTGAGAAAGTATGAACTTTTATAGTTGACTCTTAGGAATTAAGACATTCGTGTCTGTGAGACTTGCCTGGAGTGGTTTTGAGCTGAGGATGTCTTTTGACCCAACCCTGTGAAAAATTCCCATAAAATCAAGTACCTCTAGGACTGGATATTATTCCTGAGTGGTCACAGAGGACATTCCTCTCTACCTTCAGTTAAAGCCACTCCTGTATGACCTTTATAAAGAAAACACTCATTGAAGTATAGCAGAAATGTCCCAGAGATGAACATGTAACATCCTTCAATGCATTGTCCAATTTTTAACAATTTTCATTGCATCTGTCCTTCTCTTCAGTTTAAAAACTGTAGTGGTTTTTTTCATGTCTCTAGGAAATCTATGATGATTCATCCTGTTATCAGTTGCTAACCTGGACCTGTATGATAACTAGTCCTTCAGAAATTCAGTCACACAAGCCAAAGTCAGCTCTGCATATGGGGGCATTTATGAACTCTGTTTTCCTCCAGGCTGAATAAAACTTATTATTTATGTTTGTTTTATAGGCCATCCTTAACTTTGAAGCACCCGGTTCTCTTGCTTGTGTAGAAAAAAGATAGTATAAATCATCTGCATTTGAGTAATTGTAACTCTACAGTTCTGGGGTTAGTAATCCCATTAGCTAGATTCTGGGAGCAAGAGCATCCTTGGGTACTCATCTGGTTCGTCCTTTTCACATTCGGGAAGCAGGTGTATTCATCACTCAAGCTGCCATTACAGAATGCTACAGACGGGGTGGCTTAAACCAGAGACTCTATTTCCCAGAGTTGTGGAGTCTGGAACTCCAAGATCCAAGTGCGGGGGGCGTGGGGGGTACTGGTGTGTCCTCCCTCCCTGGCTTGCTGATGGTGCCTTCATGCCGTGTCCACACGTGGCCTTCTCTTTGTGCACCTGCTCTCCTGATGCCTCTCCTCTTCTTGTGAGGACAGCAGTCAGACTGGATCAGGGTCCCACCCTCATGACCTCATCTAACCTGCATCACCTCCTACGTGTAGACCTCCCTGTCTCTGAATACAGGCACACTGGGGATTAGGGCTTCAACACAGGAATGGGGGGGGGACCAAGTCAGTCCACAGCAAGGGGTGTTCAGTCATCTCAGTAAAAACTTCATCTCCCAGTTTCCCACAGCTTCAGAGAAAGAGAATGACACCTTTTTTTTTTTTTTTTTACATAAGAAATCTTTGAAAGTTTTGCATTTCTGTACTCAGCGGATGCAGTGCAGCCCAGCGTGCCTTCATTTCCCCACTTGACAGCTTGACCTGATTCTGTCCTGGCTCCTGACCGCAAGGGGGTTTCTTTGAGCAGGTGAGTGCATCACCTGTGCTCACAAGTAGCCTGCCTGGTGCTCCTGCTGTGCTTTCTGCCCCCAAATCTTACATAACTCGGTTCAGCGTCTCACGCATCCTCCAAATTATAAACGCCTTCTCATCTGAATTCTGCAGGTTGCCATTTTAGAATATTCAAAGTAAAGTCGGAGAAGCATCGCCTGGGAGTTTATTAGAAGTGCAGACTCTCGGGCCCCATCCTGGGCTTCCTGAAAAAGAACCATGTTTTCACAAGATGCTCAGCTATGAGATGTGAATATGGAAGTTTGAAACACTGCTCTAGATCCATCCTTGATATAAATTAAAAAGTGTCAGCCAGTCACTTGTGGTGTCGTGAAATTTCCTCTCAGTCTCTGCTGATTATTTTAAATAAACCGAGTCACACTGGCTTTTCCTCAAGAGACTCATTTCCCTGAACAGTGTATCTGATATTTCTGTGTCTACTAGGGTTTTATGCAGTTATTCGGAGATCACAGGTCTGTTTCTATGGAGCCTAGTGCATATTACAGAAATCTTTATGATAGTAGGTCACCTGTGGTGAATGGTAAGATGGAAATACATAGAGTAAGGTTGCTTATAGCCCATGGTTTGTGGTCATTTTCAGTGACCCCACCTTTTATTTATATGCTATTCTGATTTTCTAGGGGAAAAAATAGGGGGTATTATTTGCATCCAGTTACCTGAAGTCACATTTTAAGTATCTTTAGTGTTGGACATTTATCTTGTATTCAGTACACACAGGGTTTTATAAATAAAGGCTTCAAGTAGAAATCCCTCTTCTGTTTAATTTTTTTTCATTGTTCGTCGTTAGACTTTTAGTATGAATAAGGTTATGTGAGGCAAATGCTTTCTTTGCAGTTGCTTAAAAAAATTCAGTAACCAGTAATTTAAAATAATTGAAAACTAACTGAAAATCAAAAAGCATGTAAGGCAAATTTTCTCTTTTTTTTCCTAACAATAAGGCACGCTGGTGAGCCAAACACAAATAACCTGCTTTCTCATGAAAATCAATGCAAGGTTTTCCTCGCACCTACAGATGCTCTCAGTACACACTCTCTCAGCATGACTTTAGTACAGAACTTTAAAAAAGAGATCAGTGAGAAATGAAGCTTTCAGTTTGTAAATCGCTTCATTTTTTTAAGCCGTTGTGTCCCTCATTGGTATTGAGAGGGAAGTGTTCTGCTCTTTCTACCTGACGTTGCTAGACTGCATGCGCCGTAGCATCCCTTGGCTGACCAAAGAACCATTTTAAAACTTTGCTCCATGACTTGCCGTCGCTGAGTCTTGGCTTCCAGTTTTTTAAGTGGGCAAATGCAGCTCAGAAATGCTACAACTCAGACTAACAGAAATCAGAGGTGCCTGACAAAGTAGAAGGAAGGGCTTTCCTCTCAGAAACACAATTTTCAACTCTTGGGTTTCCTCTCCCATATCAGTTATGTGGTATAATTTAATTAAAATTAAAAATCGGGTGCCTGGGTGGCACAGTTGATGAGGTGTCGGACTCTTGATTTCAGCTCAGGTCATGATCTCAGGGTTGTGAGATGGGGGAGTCTGCTTGGGATTCTCTTTCTCCCTTTGCCCCCCCCACCCCCTGTTGTTCACAGGCTCTCTCTGCCCCTCCCCCCTCCCTCCCTCTCAAAAAAAAAAAAAAAAGGAAACTCTTACTTTCAAGATATGTATCAATCTTCCCAAAGTCTGTCTTTATTTAAGTTAATCACCTTTATAAACCCTTGAGTGGTTCTCGGTTTCCTTTAAGATAAAATCAAAATTCCTTGTCTTGATGTTATAGCACTTTAAGCTGAACCCCACTCCCTAGCGCTGCCTCCCCTCTCTGTCTCTCTCTATGCCCTTTACAAAGGCGTTCTTCCAAGTACCCTGCATGGTATTTACTAAGTCTTAGTCCTTCCTCAGAGCCTGGGTTAGTTCTCTATTGCTGCAAACAATCACTTCTAAACTTGGTGGCTCACAATGACATTAGCCCTTCATTATCTCTCCGTTTCTGTGGGTCAGGAACTTGGGAGTAGCTTGGCTCCTTGGCTCTAATTTGACCTTGATCTTGGCTGGGGCTGCAGTCTCCCCCAAGGGCTGCCGGACTTGGTGGGTGGGTTGGTGCCAGCTCTTGGCTGGAGGCCTCTGTTCCAGAGTTCTTCCATAGGGAATGATTCCAGTGGCCACAGCACAAGCTACCATGGCCTTTATAATCAGCCTCAGGAGTCACAGTCTGTCATTTCCACTGTGTTCTGCAGGCCACACATAGTGCTGACTTAAGAATGGGATTTGGAAGGAGACCACGTGAAGGAGGGAATAACAAGAGGTGTGGGTCACGAGGGCCATCTTGGATGCTGGCCGCCACTGAGCCTTTCTCACTCCAGCCATGTTCACCCCGTGCCACCTCTCCACTCTTTCTCTGCAGACCTTCCTGACCTGCCCTGGATCAAATGAAACCCCCTAGCACCTGCTATCCATACCAACCAGGCAGGGTGTGCTGTCTTTGTATGTAGATTTGTCTCTCTAGATGAGTTACACTCTAAGTAAATCACTCAAGGGCAAGGTTCTAGCTCTTAGAATACCCTTCACGTGGTAGGTTTTAATAAAGATTTCTTAATCTTCATTACCCAGAATTAAGAAGGTGAATCTCCTATGTACAATACATTCAAAACCTTCAGTACTGTTTATCTTTGGCTAAAGTTAATTTGCATTCCTCATGCATCCTTAAATTTGGTGTTAGTAGTAACTGTATTGCAATTGGGCCAAGTTTTCAGGGGATCTAGTCTGATATTACAAATTGTCTAGGTGGTGAGACCTCAGGCACACATGTCCTTGGGAAGCTGATGTCCCATCAAGGTCCTGCTCATGAGGTGTAGTGCGTCCCTGAGCAATCTCTGTTCCCTTCTGAATCAGTAAAAGATTAAACTCAGTATGATCTTACTGTTAGTTTTCAGTCTAGTAGTTGAACTCTTTTAGAATTATGAGTCCATTAACGGTGGTACTAGGCAGCCCACTGTCATCTAGAACATTCTCTTCACTGGTGAGGCCGCGGAGACGCATGTTTTCAGTATTGGAGATGCCAAGCCATTTTGCCCATTAGAGATTTTATCTTTTGGATTGAGTTTGACATCTCTTCTACAGCATCCAAAAACCACAGTGATTTTGGATTAAGCGAGGCCAAGAATGTATTGATGGCCTGGGAACACATCAATCTCTCCTGCCCTCCCCACCTCCATTTGGGAGTTTTGTAACTCTTTTGAGAGAAACATCCCCATGGTTATTTTGCAGCTAAATTCTAGCCTGTCAACATAGTTAGCCTGTTTATAGTTACTAATTTGAGGAAAGAACAGTCATACTGGATGATAGAATTGCAGTTTTCCTGCTTTCAAGTGCAGACAGGGACTTGAATGGACCCCAGGAAACGTTTCCAGATGAAGCTTCTGGGAAGTGTGGTTCTCCTGTGTCTTTCTGTGTTCTACCAGTTCATATGCAGAATGTCTTGAGCAACTCATTTCTCACATGGGTTAAACAGGCTCCTTAAAATCGTGCGTATGGTGTCAGCTCGCTTACCAGTGCCTTTCTGGTTATAGAGTAAGTCATTTATGACCCAGGTCATGTTCTGCTGCAGTCCACATCACTGGAGGCTGAACCAAACGATCATTTTCTATATATGTCTTAAGAATGCACGGACTCTTGGAAGGATGCGAATGGGACAAGGCCAAGCTGCCCACGCTATCAGATTTCAGGATAATCTCCCACCAATTATTTTCCAGACTGGCTCAGAAGTCCTTAATTAAAAATTTCTTCTGTCTTTGTGGTTATAATCCCTTTCCAACTTCTGTCTACATATAACTCACCTGAGGATGTTATTAAAGCACAGATTCTGTTTCAGTCAATCTGGTCTGAAGGCCCCGTATGCTGGTGGTCCACGCACCATCCAGGGAGGAACTAGAATGCATCAACTCCTACAAAAACAAGTTCTGAACGTCTGCTGGTTGAAAATCATGTCTGCAGCACAGACCACTCCCCCAGGCTCCAAGCATGAACGACCCCCGAGCACCTGAGGTGTAAGGCGCTCCAACCTGAATCCTGGCTTCTCCCTTTGGTTCGTGCCTCCCCACCTCCAACCCCACTCCCAGAAACAAAGACGGGGAAAGCAGATTTCACCTTCTTTATTCCTTGTTTGGGGCAGTGGCCCCAGCACCTTTAGACCCCCCAATCAGACATAGTGTTCATTTTAGCCCCTCTCCAGCCCACCCTCCCCAGCACGTGGACTCTGTCCTGGGGATAATGCTGGTCAGTGGTTTCCATCTGCATGCTCTCCTCCCCACTGTCATGTCTGCACAAGGCCAACCTCAGCCCCTCTTGCCTAAGCTCTTCCAACCAGGGCAGAAGACAGCTCCTTTGCTTCTCTCACACACTCTTCACCCTCCACCTAAGAGCTCTTGCTAATACCCTGATGGATTAGGATCCTTCTCCCCCTGACACTCTCCCAGAGGTTCCCATCCAAAACCTTTGCTCACGAGGGCAGTTGGATTCCCCATTACCATCCTCACCACAGTCTGTGATCCAAGGACGCTGGGACATGTGCTCTTCAGTGAACTCCGCATTGTTTTGAGCCCCTAGTGCCCCCGCCCCTGGTGCGCAGGCCAGAGTTTGGCTCCCTTCCCAGGCTCTGCCTAAACTTCCCTTGGCTGTGGGAAGGTCTCCCCGACTCCACTCCCAGAGTGGACGCAGGTCGGGATAGCCTGCCCCCCTTGCCTGCCATAAGCTCTAGCTTCTGTAGCATCCTCTTATCCTGTGAGCATTTTCATTTAGTCCTTCTTCCTGGATTGTAAATTTTGGGTGACAAAGACTATGTTTTATTCTCTGTGTCTCCTCTAAGTCAGCCAGCATAGGACCTTGTTTACAATAGGCACTTAATACGTGTTCAACACTTGCCAGTCGAATGAGTGGGTTTCTTGGATTCTTTGCTCAAGAGTAGAGTTTGTGAAAGAAGAGGGTGAAAGGTAGAAGGCTGGGATCGTGAGATTGTCACCAGATGGCTGTGGGGGGAAGGGGCAGGAGGGCCGGCGTCAGGTGTTCCCGAGCCACGGCTCTATCCCTAGTACTCCAGGTTCCAGAGGGCGCCCGAGGGGTAACCGTGACTTCATAAGAAGCCATACCCCTCCACGCTCCTTACTTCTCCTTTGCCACCTGGTTATATCTCTTCTACCCTTCTACCTCCTTGGGAAAATTTTACGTTAAATGTTATTTTTCTGTAATTTTTAATTACCTTTATACCTGAGCCGCAACTCCCCTCGGAACATGAGATTGAGAATCGATAAGACAGGCAGCTCTAATTAACAAGCAAGCACCTCAGGCCCTCCTAGAAAAGCGGGGGTCTGTCGTTGGAGGCCAGGTTCAAACACCTCCAAGCGCGAAGGACAGCCGGGCAGAACCCGTGACCTTAGCCGCACGAGGCCTCCCGAGTCAGAACGTCCGCCGTGGCTCAGGCCCGTGGCTGTTGATCTTGGACGTGACAGCAGCAAAGGCAGCCACCAGCAGCAGCGAGACTTAGGGTAGCCCCGGTGGTGATGGTCGGATGCAACGTGAGCGTTAACGTTCACGGGCTTCCTGAGAATCTTCACACACGCTTTCAGCTACCTGCACAGCCTTTTGCCGGGATATTAGCTAAGGGAAAACAGTGGAGATGAGGTGCCTTGTCGCCGTCGCCTTGAGGGGATGTTGGGCTTGCACACAGCAGTCCCCCAGAAGGTTAACGTTTGTAAAATCCCCGCTCGTGATTTGTGGGAGAACGACCCCGCATTGGTCTGGGATGAAGAGCCTGTCTTTTAGACACGGTCATGCACTTTATTTACAGGGACGGTATTTTTCCAGGAGCTACTTTCTCACCTGATTCACCGTTTTATTTTGTTTTGTTCTTTTGTGTTTTTTTTTTAGTGAGAGCTCAGAGCTTGCTTCTGGACGTGTGTGCATTTCTCACACCACTCTTGGCTGCTTGGTGGTGGGTTGGTCTTGGGTAAGAACAGGTGCTGGCCAAGAATGTCTCATCATGTTCACATTTGCACTTAGGGCCTCAGCTGGGGGTAGCGGGGAGCTGTTGGGGGGGCCCCATGACCTCTCACTCCTCCAGTTCTGCTCTTTCCTTCCTTCTCTTGAAGTGGTGAGCGTCTGAAAGGAGGCTCCTGGGCAGATGCTGTCTTGTGTCGAGGGAAGAGCCCTGGAATGTTCTGGGGCATGGTGCGTGTAAACATTTGCGGGTCCAGAGCTGTGCACACCCAGGTTTGACGTCTGGCTCTATGAGTCCGTGGGGTGTGACGTCAGGTGCTCCCTCCGCAGTCCGCACCCTCTGTTCCCACGTCTGTGAACGCGGTGCTGGTTAACCATCAGCAGAGCTTTGGGAAGGGCAGACCCCCGTGGGTCTGGCGCCAGCAGAACTCAGAACCTCGTCCCCACTGTCACATGTCTGCTCTTCTCACGCTGGCCCCCACATGGGCTCTGCATGGCTTTCCATAAGTCCCTTCACATCCTCAAGTGGCGGTTTCTAGACCTATGAAAAGAGCGATTTGGACTAACTCATCTCTTCATTGGGGGTCTGAGGCCCTTGTTCTGTACAGGTTGTACACGAATACATGAAATTCAAAGGATGCCCCAAGGTTTTGGCCCATCTAGCCAGTTCCTCCAAACAGATCATCAGAAGGGACATGAATCCAGCTCTGCATTTACAGGACTGTGCATCGCGTTGACGATAGGGACCCTATGCCCAGCACAGCGCAGGCACTCAGGAAATATTAGTTTAATGTTTGAAGTAACTTGCTGCTTCAGCCACAGCCCCAGGAAATAGAAGGCACGTTCTAAATGGGTGTTTGGAGAGATGTGATGGAGGGACAGTTTAGGAGCAGGCAGGGCTAGGAGAAAGCCCTCATAGTAAATGGCGAAGCATCCTGGGGCTGGACTGGGGGGAGGGAGCTAGAACCACACGGCCGGGGAGTACCCGCCCTGACCTCTCTGCCTGACTTCTGGTCTCCTGCTGGAGCCTCCCACTGGCCGAACCCAACTAAAACCCAGAGCACAAGCAAATGAGGTTGAGGCCGGCCACTGAGGTCAGCCTTCTGGGGCAAACGGGAAGGCAGAGGAAGGTACCGGGGATCCTATGTGTTAAAGGGAGAATGTGTGGCAGGTCAAGAAGCAGCTGCACGTGTCGATATGGGCGGCGGGGGGGCGGGGGGGGCGGATACTAGAATATTTCGTTTGCTTTGGGACACTTCTTTACAGGCATAAGAAATAAGTGCCCATTTTGACCCAAGAGGTTTATCTATTCCACCAATGAACTTAATGGGGTTAGGTAATAAAGGTAATGATGATCTTCAAAACACAAATTTTCACTTGTCAGTGACAGGTCTGATCATGATCAGCACATTTTGGATAGATGGATGGGTAAATTGGATAATGGAATGATGCCCCAGATGGAGGGGGTGAGGGAGGTGGCAGGGGAATGGCTCGGGGGTGGGCTTGGGCTGAGTTAGGGTTGCTAGATTCCAGGACACAGCAAGACTAGAGTGTTATCAAGGCGGTAACACTCAGCCAAAGAGGACGACGGGTCCAGAGCAGAGTTCCCCCCGATGGGCTTGCAGGGAGAAACGAGCTTCTTCACAGTTTGGTCCAAGACGTTCAGTGTGCTTTGGTTTCAATGTCGAGGAGACATTTAGCTTCTCTAAGCCCAGCGTCTCAAGGTGAGGCCCAATCTGCTGCTGGTGGTCAGCCTGTTGAGAGATCAGCCCCAGAGATTGTGTAGTTGTCATCAGTATGGCTATAGACAATGTGCACCCTCCTTGTTAACCCATGTTGAAGATACACAAAGCCAGACCCTAGTTAAAGTGGTAAGGGCAGACTTAACCAGTCATAACTACTGAGATAGGGGAGCGAGGCCAGTGTGACCTGCACTCAGCTTGGATCTGTGCGGAGGTGACTGGGCACTTTAACGGGAGAAGGAGAAAGTGAGGCAGGAGGTGAGCTGGGCATTAGTAGAGACAGGGAAGTGAGAAAAATCGCAAAAGTCTGGTCAGTGCAAATGTCGTTAGGCCAGCTGTGTCTGCTAGCTGGAAGCTATCCAAGTCAGGGTCCTGCCCTCCCACAGACACTGGGGGACAGAGGCTCTACCCACAGGTGTTGGGAAGCGTGGTAGCGTTTGTTTGAGTCTTCATAGACCAAGGTTGACACCTAGCAGAGAAGAGACTCAGGGGAGCCTGGCTGGAGTCTGGTCAAGAAGAGGTCTTTGTCACCTGTTATTCTTTATTAGGAAAGCACTGAGTACTTGAATACCTAAATAAAGAATATAGAAAAAAATAAATACAACAAAACTGTTGTCAAAGAACAATGTTACTGGTAAAGTACATCTCAGTAGTGGTTAATGAAATGGGAAACTGAGATGCCTCCCTTAATCACTTTTACAAATTAGTTGCATTTTGCAGCATGGCGGAGGCTTTTGACTATGTTGTTTAAAGCCAAGTATGAAAAGAACTATTGAATGTGAGTTTATTTCCTGTTCAAAAACCCAGGAAGCAAATAGGTTATTGGAAGGTGCTGATGACATTTCCAAACTTCACACAAATACGTGCAATGGTAGGAAAAATAAGACTTATATCCAGTCGATAACAGGGTCGAAGAAATGCAGAGAATTCTCTTGTCTCTTATTGCCGTGGACTCACTGTAGGGTTTACTGTATGGTCTTTTGTTTTTAGTGGGTTTTTTATATGGAAATAAAATAATCACCATGTTTCCCACCAATGTGGACACATATATAGAAATTTTAGACTTCTTCCAACCAAACTGTAAAAATAACGATACTGTCTCCTATGATCTCCCGAAAGATGCAGCACACATGTGCCATCAGCCTAGAAACCTCTCTGCATTAAAGATACAATGTTCGTCTCAACTCATACAGATCTGTTTTCCAGGTTAGGGTTGTGGGTGATGAAAAGAGGAAAGTTGTCCCAAGACGATCCAGTAGGTGATTCTTATTGTTAGTGTAACAAACTAGTGGCTCAAAATCGTACACATTTAGTATCTTACATTCTGGAGCTCAGAAGTCTGTGTCTCACTTGGCTCAAAATCATGAGTGCCTGCAGGGCTGTGCTCCTTCTGGAGGCTCCAGGGGAAAATCTGTTTTCTTGCCTTTTCTGGCTTCTGGAGGCATCCCCCTTCCTTGGCTGGTGGCCCTTCCATTTTCAAAGCCAGCAACGGCCATTCAGCCTGTCTAACGCCACATCGCTGACGCCAGCTCTCCACCTCCCCTCCCACATTTAAGAACCCTAGGATTACATTGGGCCCCCTGGGATAGCATAGTCCTATTGTATCCTGGGATACTCTGTCTATACTATGCTATCTCCTGGGGTAGGTCATTTGATTAGGAACATGAATTCCACCTGCTGCCCCACTTCCCCTTTGCCAGGCATATTCACAAGTTCTGGGAATTAGGTTGCAGACATCTTTGGGGGACCAGTAGTCTGCCTCCCACCAGAGAAAACATTTGTTACAATGAAGCAATTTTCACCCAGGGCAGTTCTGTGATGGCCTCTTTAAGGACCCATCTCACCCTGAGTTCTGCTCTGTAATCATAATATATGATGGTAAAATGCTTATCAGCGCACAGAGGACTAGATTAGGAATTAGGATAGATTCTTGGTCTATCTTGTTCAGCAAATCTACTGACCTCTAAAAGAATTTTTTTTTTTTTACTATCAGTCTTCTCATTTGTAAAATGAAGGTGAGGTCCTCTCCATCATTCCTTTGAGAATCCTCCAAGTTCAGGAACTCCCTTTGGGTGATGTCAAGGTCACGAGGATAATTTACTCTGTCGTGGTTGTTGTGTTCTTGTTGATTTATTATGATCTCGGATGCCCATAAAGTTTTATGCACATTTAAAGTTAATTATTTCTGTATTGTGTAATTAAATGTAGATGAATCCCAACTTAAATTATCAGATAGTTAACTTCTTTCCTTAAGCAGATGAACAGACTGACTCAGTAGCCACTTCCTGCTTCCTTCCTGCTCCCTCCCTCAAACTAGTCATTGTGTTGTCTTAGGGTGGGCTCGTGGTCTTACCAAAGGATCCAGTACGGAGTTTAACAGATTACAGTAATGCATTGTGGGTACCTTCCAGAAATGGATTAAAAAGTGTTCCTATTTTTCACATTAAACCCCTTGGGGACAACAGCGAACAGAACTTAGAAACTCCTACAGTGGATGTGAACTGGTAAAAAGAGATGTAAGTACTGGGGCATAACAAGTTTAGGGTTAGTATCTTCCGGACGTAGGTACTTGGTGCAGCCCTGAGCACAGTTCCCTTCAGGGGCTCAGCCACTAGGTGAGTTTGGGCTCCGTGACCCATCTGTCATAAGTTGGGGTGACATTATGTGGTTTCGCTAGCAGTGGATGCATCTGGGGGTGCGGTGACCTCAGCTGACTGGGACCTCTTCCTCTTCTTCATTTATAGGCTTGTTTGAAAACAATTGTGCATATTTTTAAGCACCAATTGACAATAAGTTTGAGTGTTATAGAGCTAAAACAGAGGATGAGGTTTTACTACAAAAACTTAGATGCTAGCTACTTGAGGATTGCGCTGAGCCTCCTTGCTACTACAGGGATTGCGCTGAGCCTCCTTGCTACTAGAGACAGGAAGATGCTGAGTGTGTTGGGCTAGAGTTCATGTCATCTTTCCAAGACAGTTGCTGGGGTTACCCTATTACTTCAGCTCCTCATCCAGCATAAAGCCGACCAGCAGGAGAATATCCAAGCCAGAAGCTTAACATTTTGTATTTTTTATTATAGTATGGAGTAGAGGATAGAAGATCAACCAGTTATAGGACTCCTGGGGTCTACATTCAAAAAGGAACTTTTACAATAAAAACTTTGTTATTTATTTGGTTGAGAGCCTACTAAATACAATTTTGTGGGAATTTGGTGAGTTATGGTGATGACATGACATGATGTCAGAGGAGTTCACAGTTCTGTGGTAGAGACAGATAAATGTGGAAAATCCTGTATTAGTCTTCCCTCAGGCTGGCCATGGCGCTTTCGATGGGGGCACGTCTCAGCCCTTTGGCAAGGTTACGGTCAGGACATACAGTTGGCAGCCTTCTGCGACCCGTGGTCCCTGCACAGCCTTCACTGTCTTGGTCCAGAGGCACAGAAAGGAAGAGTGTCATAGGGTCAAGGTCATATTGCCCTGGCTCCTCAGTCATGAGAAGAAGGGTTGGAGTGACATATGAAGCCACTGAGAGACAACTTTGGAAAAACATCAGCCACATGGGTTATTTGAAAAATGGAGCCATAAATACTCAAAAAAACAAACAAACAAACAAACAAACCCAGTTGTGTGAATAGATCATTGAACATAAAATTCCAAGAGAATCGTTTCCTACACTAGGAGGTGATTTTGTTACGAGAGTAATATGTGAGATTGACCAAAAAATTCCCACTTCCTCTAGTAATGCTCTTAATTTGTGGTTCAACACAAGATTTATTTTCATCTGAAATTATTTTGGTAAAGGCCTCTATGCACATAAAAATAGCAACCAAGATCATTACTAATAATTATAAACAATTTTATTTTATAATCTTATTTTCACTTTGTTTTTTCTTTTTCCCTCTGCCTCCCTTCCTTAAATGGATAGTTGTTGAGATGCACATGTGCATTATTGTCTTTAACATTCATGTTCTCAAGTGAGGGATAGGTACATTCTGTATTTTTTTTATCTTTTTTTTTATTCTTATGTTAATCCCCATACATTACATCATTAGTTCTAGATGAAGTGTTCCATGATTCATTGTTTGTGCATAACACCCAGTGCTCCATGCAGAATGTGCCCTCCTCAATACCCACCACCAGGCTAACCCATCCTCCCACCCCCCTCCCCTCTAGAACCCTCAGTTTGTTTTTCAGAGTCCATCGTCTCTCATGGTTCGTCCACCCCTCCGATTTCCCCCGCTTCATTCTTCCCCTCCCGCTACCTTCTTCTTCTTCTTCTTTTTTTTTTCTTAACATATATTGCATTATTTGTTTCAGAGGTACAGATCTGAGATTCAATAGTCTTGCACAATTCACAGCGCTTACCAGAGCACATACCCTCCCCAGTGTCTATCACCCAGTCACCGCATCCCTCCCACCCCACCCCCAACTCCAACAACACTCGGTTTGTTTCCTGCGATTAAGAATTCCTCCATATCAGTGAGATCATATGATACATGTCTTTCTCTGTTTGACTTATTTCACTCAACATAATACCCTCCAGTTCCATCCACGTTGTTGCAAATGGCAAGATCTCATTCCTTTTGATGGCTGCATAATATTCCATTGTATATATATACCACATCTTCTTTATCCATTCATCTGTCGATGGACATCTTGGCTCTTTCCACAGTTTGGCTATTGTGGACATTGCTGCTATAAACATCGGGGTGCACGTACCCCTTCGGATCCCTACTTTTGTATCTTTGGGGTAAATACCCAGTAGTGCAATTGCTGGATCATATGGTAGCTCTATTTTCACCTTTTTGAGGAACCTCCATACAGTTTTCCAGAGTGGCTGCACCAGCTTGCATTCCCACCAACAGTGGAGGAGGGTTCCCCTTTCTCCGCATCCCCGCCAACATCTGTCATTTCCTGACCTGTTAATTTTAGCCATTCTGACTGGTGTGAGGTGGTATCTCATTGAGGTTTTGATTTGGATTTCCCTGATGCTGAGCGATATTGAGCACTTTTTCATGTGTCTGTTGGCCATTTGGATGTCTTCTTTGGAAAAATGTCTGTTCATGTCTTCTGCCCATTTCTTGATTGGATTCTTTGTTCTTTGGGTGTTGAGTTTGATGAGTTCTTTATACATTTTGGATACTAGCCCTTTATCTGATATGTCATTTGCAAATATCTTCTCCCATTCTGTCGGTTGTCTTTTGGTTTTGTTGACTGTTTCCTTTGCTTTGCAAAAGCTTTTTATCTTGATGAAGTTCCAATAGTTCATTTTTGCCCTTGCTTCCCTTGCCTTTGGGGATGTTTCTAGGAAGAAGTTGCTTCGGCTGAGGTCAAAGAGGTTGCTGCCTGTGTTCTCCTTTAGGATTTTGATGGACTCCTGTCTCACATTGAGGTCTTTCAACCACTTGGAGTCTATTTTTGTGTGTGGTGTAAGGAAATGGTCCAGTTTCATTCTTCTGCATGTGGCTATCCAATTTTCCCAACACCATTTGTTGAAGAGACTGTCTTTGTTCCATTGGACATTCTTTCCTGCTTTGTCGAAGATTAGTTGACCATAGAGTTGAGGGTCCATTTCTGGGCTCTCTATTCTGTTCCATTGATCTATGTGTCTGTTTTTGTGCCAGTACCATGCTGTCTTGATGATGACAGCTTTGTAATAGAGCTTGAAGTCCGGAATTGTGATGCCGCCGGCTTTGCTTTTCTTTTTCAATATTCCTCTGGCTATGCGGGGTCTTTTCTGGTTCCATACAAATTTTAGGATGATTTGTTCCATTTCTTTGAAAAAAGTGGATGGTATTTTGATGGGGATTGCATTGAATGTGTAGATTGCTCTAGGTAGCATTGACATCTTCACAATATTTGTTCTTCCAATCCATGAACATGGAACGTTTTTCTATTTCTTTGTGTCTTCCTCAATTTCTTTCATGAGTATTTTATAGTTTTCTGAGTACAGATCCTTTGTCTCTTTGGTTAGATTTATTCCTAGGTATCTTATGGTTTTGGGTGCAATTGTAAATGGGATCGACTCCTTAATTTCTCTTTCTTCTGTCTTGTTGTTGGTGTATAGGAATGCCACTGACTTCTGTGCATTGATTTTATATCCTGCCACTTTACTGAATTCCTGTATGAGTTCTAGCAGTTTTGGGGTGGAGTCTTTTGGGTTTTCCACATAAAGTATCATATCATCTGCAAACAGTGAGAGTTTGACTTCTTCTTGGCCAATTTGGATGCCTTTGATTTCTTTTTGCTGTCTGATTGCTGTGGCTAGGACTTCCAATACTATGTTGAATAGCAGTGGTGATAGTGGACATCCCTGCCGCCTTCCTGACCTTAGGGGGAAAGCTCTGAGTTTTTCCCCATTGAGAATGATATTCGCTTTGGGTTTTTCATAGATGGCTTTTATGATATTGAGGTATGTACCCTCTATCCCTATACTCTGAAGAGTTTTGATCAAGAAAGGATGCTATACTTTGTCAAAAGCTTTTTCTGCATCTATTGAGAGGATCATATGATTCTTGTTCTTTCTTTTGTTAATGTATTGTATCACATTGATTGCTTTGCGGATGTTGAACCAACCTTGCAGCCCAGGGATAAATCCCACTTGGTCATGGTGAATAATCCTTTTAATGTACTGTTGGATCCTATTGGCTAGTATTTTGGTGAGAATTTTTGCATCCATGTTCATCAGGGATATTGGTCTGTAATTCTCCTTTTTGATGGGGTCTTTGTCTGGTTTGGGGATCAAGGTAATGCTGGCCTCATAAAATGAGTTTGGAAGCTTTCCTTCCGTTTCTATTTTTTGGAACAGTTTCAGAAGAATAGGTATTAATTCTTCTTGAAATGTTTGGTAGAATTCCCCTGGGAAGCCATCTGGCCCTGGGCTTTTGTTTTTTGGGAGATTTTTGATGACTGCTTCAATTTCCTTAGTGGTTATAGGTCTGTTCAGGTTTTCTATTTCTCCCTGGTTCAGTTTTGGTCGTTGATACATCTCTAGGAATGCATCCATCTCTTCCAGATTATCTAATTTGCTGGCATAGAGTTGCTCATAATATGTTCTTATAATTGTTTGTATTTCTTTGGTGTTGGTTGTTATCTCTCCTCTTTCATTCATGATTTTGTTGATTTGGGTCATTTCTCTTCTCTTTTTGATAAGTCTGGCCAGGGGTTTATCAAGCTTGTTAACTCTTTCAAAGAACCAGCTCCTAGTTTCGTTGATCTGTTCTATTGTTCTTTTAGTTTATATTTCATTGATTTCTGCTCTGATCTTTATGATTTCTCTTCTCCTGCTGGGTTTAGGCTTTATTTGCTGTTCTTTCTCCAGCTCCTTTAGGTGTAGGGTTAGGTTGTGTACTTGAGACCTTTCTTGTTTCTTGAGAAGCTTGTATTGCTATATACTTTCCTCTTAGGACTGCCTTTGCTGCATCCCAAAGATTTTGAACAGTTGTGTTTTCATTTTCATTGGTTTCCATGTATTTTTTTAGTTCTTCTTTAATTTCCTGGTTGACCCATTCATTCTTCAGTAGGATGCTCTTTAGCCTCCATGTATTTGAGTTCTTTCCGACTTTCCTCTTGTGATTGAGTTCTAGTTTCAAAGCATTGTGGTCTGAAAATAGGCAGGGAATGATCCCAATCTTTTGGTACCAGTTGAGACCTGATTTATGACCTAGGATGTGATCTATTCTGGAGAATGTTCCACGCACACTAGAATGTGTAATCCGTTGCTTTGGGGTGGAATGTTCTGAATATGTCTGTGAAGTCCATTTGGTCCAGTGTGTCATTTAAAGTCTTTATTTCCTTGTTGATCTTTTGCTTAGACGATCTGTCCATTTCAGTGAGGGGGATGTTAAAGTCCCCCACTATTATTGTATTGTTGTCGATGTGTTTCTTTGCTTTTGTTATTAATTGCCTTATATAATTGGCTGCTCCCATGTTTGGGGCATAGATATTTACAATTGTTAGATCTTCTTGTTGGATAGATCCTTTAAGTATGATATAGTGTCCTTCCTCATCTCTTATTACAGTCTTTGGTTTTAAATCTAATTTGTCTGATATAAGGATTGCCACCCCACCTTTCTTTTGGTGTCCATTAGCATGGTAAATGGTTTTCTACCCCCTCACTTTCAATCTGGAGGTGTCTCTGCGTCTAAAATGAGTCTCTTGCAGATAGCATATCGATGGGTCTTGTTTTTTAATCCAGTCTGTTAGCCTGTGTCTTTTGATTGGGGCATTTAGCCCACTTACATTCAGGGTAACTATTGAAAGATAGGAATTTAGTGCCATTGTATTGCCTGTAAGGTGACTGTTACCGTATATTGTCTGTGTTCCTTTCTGGTCTATGTTGCTTTTAGGCTCTCTCTTTGCTTAGAGGACCCCTTTCAAGATTTCCTGTAGGGCTGGTTTTGTGTTTGCACAATAGAGTATTCTTGGCTGCATATTTTTCTCATTTAGTTCTCTGAATATATCCTGCCAGTCCTTTCTGGCCTGCCAGGTCTCTGTGGATAGGTCTGTTGCCAATCTAATGTTTCTACCCTTGTAGGTTACATATCTCTTCTCCCGAGCTGCTTTCAGGATTTTCTCTTTGTCTATGAGACTCGTAAGTTTTACTATTAGATGTCGGGGAGTTGACCTATTTTTATTGATTTTGAGAGGGGTTCTCTGTGCTTCCTGGATTTTCATGCCTGTTTCTTTCCCCAAATTAGGGAAGTTCTCTGCTATAATTTGCTTCATTATACCTTCTGGCCCTCTCTCTCTTTCTTCTTCTTCTGGGATCCCAATTATTCTAATGTTGTTTCGTCTTATGGTATCACTTGTCTCTCGAATTCTGCCCTCGTGATCCAGTAGTTGTTTATCTCTCTTTTTCTCAGCTTCTTTATTTTCCATCATTTCATCTTCTATATTACTGATTCTCTCTTCTGCCTCATTTATTCTAGCACTTAGCGCCCCCATTTTTGATTGCACCTCATTAATAGCCTTTTTGATTTCTACTTGGTTGGATTTTAGCTCTTTTACTTCTCCAGAAAGGGTTTCTCTAATAACTTCCATATTTTTTTCAAGCCCAGCTAATATCTTTAAAGTGATGATTCTGAACTCTAGATCTGACATCATACTAATGTCCGTATTGAGTAGGTCCCTGGCATTCGGTACTACCTCTTGTTCTTTTTGTTGAGGTGATTTTTTCCGTCTTGTCATTTTGTGTAGAGGAGAATAGATTAATGAGAGAACAAAATGCTAGCAGAGTAACCACGTCCCTAGAAAATATACTCTAAACAAATCAGAAAAGACCTGAAGCAGTGGGATAAGAAAGGGAAAGAGAGAAAAAAGAAAAAGAAAAAGAAGAAAAAGATAAAGATAAAAACAAAAACAAACAAAACAAAACAACAACAACAACAAAAAAACCAGAATGTGATCAGATATGATCTATATGGTATATAGATCAGTGCCACACACTAGATTTGGGGTGTATTTTGGTGTTTTAGAAGAAAGTGCCTCCCAAAATTTTAAAGAAAGAAAAACTTATATATGTACAAAAATAAGGGTTGATATGATGAAGGGATGGAATATGACTGTAAAGATGGAAATTATAAAAAATTTTATAAAAGGAATTGATAAGAAGTTGTTTGAAAAAGGAAAGAAGAGGATTTAAAAAAAGAAAAAAGAAAAAAAAAAGGGAGAGAATGTGATCAGGCAGGGGAATAGAAAACACCATATACTAGAGATTTAGGGTATATTTTAATCTGTTAGAAGAAACTATCTCAAAATTTTAAAGAGAGAAGAACTTATTTATATAAGCCAAAAATACGGGTAACTACTATGAAGGGATAGAATATGACTCTAAAAATGAAAAATAAAAATGTTTTTTTTTTAAAGAAGGGATTGATAAGATGTTGGTTGAAAAAGGGAAAAAGAAAAATTCAAAAAAAAGAAAAAAAGACAGTTAAAAAAAATTAACTTTGAAAGACTAAAGAATCATGGTAAAAAAGCCATGAATTCTATGTGCAGTATTCTGGAAGCGCTGGAGTTCTGCCGTTCTCATTGATCGGTAAACTTGGTCTTGGCTGGCTTTTCTCGCTGATCTTCTGGGGAGGGGCCTGTTGCCATGGTTTCCAAATGTCTCTGCCGGAGGCGGAATTGCCCTGCCCTTGCCCCCTCCCGGCTAAGTAATCTGCTCGGGTTTGCTCTCAGGGGCTTTTGTTCCCTGCGAGCTTTCCGTACAGCTTTGGAGGCGGAGAGTGAAGATGGCGGCCTCCCAATCTCCGCCCCGGAGGAGCCGAGAACTCGGGGCCCCGCTCCTCAGGGAGCCCCCAGAGAAAAGCCGCCAGTCACTCCCGTCCCCGGTCTCCGGCCGCACTCCGTGCTCACCCGGCCTGTGACCGCGCGCCTCTATCTCTGGCCCCCGACCCCGGGTGGAGTCTCCAAACCCAGCAGATCCCTGCGGTGCCCTCCCTCGCGGCCCCTCCCGGGGGAGGAAGGTGAGTCTCCCCGGATCTGCCGCTTGTTGGGTCCCTGCTGGAGGAGCAGGGGCCCGACTGTGCCGCGGATCACGGTTTAGGGCCACCCCGAGCTGAGAGCCCGCGCCTGGGCTCCGCTTCTGCAGCTGGCTTCCCTGTTCCAATACCTGGGAGCTCTGACGCACTCAGGCACCCCCGGTCTTTCTGTGACCCCGAGGGTCCTGAGACCCCACTGTCCTGGAGGGTTCCACCCCCTGCTTAACCACTGGAGCGACGTCCCTCAGCGGAGCAGACTTCTAAAAGTTCCGATTTTGTGCTCCGTGGTTCTATCACTTGCCAGAAGCGGCCGACAGAGGCCCCTCCCCCGCCGTCTATCCTCCTGAATATCGCCTCGGATTCACTTCTCCGCACATCCTACCTTCCAGAAAGTGGTCGCTTTCCCGATGAGAGAGTTGTTGCTATTCCTTTCTTCGATCTCCTGTTGGGTTTGTAGGTGTTCAGAATGGTTTGATCCCTATCCAGCTGAATTCCTGAGACGAGACGAAATCCAGGTCTCCTACTCCTCCGCCATCTTGCCTACATTCTGTATTTTAAACAATTTTGAAAAGGCTTGAGACTAAGTGAAATTCACATGCTTTTGACAATAGTTTTTGGGTAATAAATTGAAGCTTTATGTCTTAGGTTTCGTGTATAGTTGAGATATTGATGAATGTGCATCCTCTTTATTTGGTGGAGTTCTTTCTTTCTTCCTCCCTCCCCCTCTCCCTCCCTTCCTTCCCTTCTTAGAAATAAATTTCCTTTTAGGAGTTCAATGAGATTGTTCTCAAAGGTCCGGTGATTTGAAGGCAACCTCAGCCTTCAGAAAGGGCTAACCTTGGTGGAAGCATGTTTAACATGCTAACCTGATGTTGCACATTAGTCTTGGCAAAAGTATTTAGAAGCATCTAATATAAAGCAGACCTTAGCTGTGAGTGGTATGGAAGCTCTAAATCAGTTACTGTATCTTTTAATCTAAACTATGAGCATTTTGTACTTCATGTTAATACTACAGCCAAGTAAATTCACTTAAAAGAAACCTAGATAAATGTATAGCTCTGTGTTGCAAAGTTTGAAGAGTGACTTGGCAAATGAAAGAGGCAGTTGAGAATTTGGTGTAACTTCTGTTGAGAGATTTTTGTTGAAAATTGGAAAGTATGAGTTCTTCATAGAATTTCACAAAATACTTGCAATATTATTGCAGAGACACTTTGAAGTCTGAAATCAGCTGCGACCATTGGCCTCTAGAGATAGAAAAATCAGTCTACATTTGTATTTATTTTGAAGTCCCGTTTTTAGCCTGGCGCTCCTCAAACAAATCAGACATTTTGCTAATACAGAGCGAGTGATTGAGTATTCAGGGAAGCACTGCATTCCAAAGCTAGAAATAACTCTCAAGAATATCCATCCCCAGATGACGTAGTCAAAAACCATCTGATTTAGAGCTCAAAGACGGCCTCAGTTCCCATTGTGCCGCCTTTCATCTGTGTGACCTTGGGCAAGTCACTTAACCTCTCTGAGCTTCAGGTTCCCAATCCGTAAGACAAGGATAATTTGTCTTATCCTTGTTTCCATCAAATGAAGCGAATTCTGTGAAATCCATTTGAGCTTGTCAGTGGAATCCAAGCATGAGCAGATTAAAGCCTTTTCTCAAAATTTAGCTGAACAACTATAGGGCTGCCACCTGGCTCTCCAAGGCCCAGGTACTCACCACACCGCACGTCCTGAGAAAGCACAGGGACTCTGCGGCTCAGATGTTGGCGGGTTCCCACGGTCCACGGTTCTGCTCTGCAGCAGGCTTCCTAAGGGACAGCCTTGTAATGACTCCCTTCTGTGACCGTGCAGACTTCATTCCATGAAGCAGTGATGCGCACACGGCAGGTTCGCGACTATGTTGTAACACGGGGACTGTTTATTTGCATATGATCGGGAAGCCGTGGGATTGTGCTAGTCAGATGTGTAGAAGCAAGTCCCATATCTTGAGGCTGCGCTCAAGTCGAAGACGAGGTGGTGTGGACGCTGCGTGCTTGGAACCCCTCGTGGAAACGCAACGGGCACCGACGTGGGGACAGTAACTCTTGCTCTCTGCGGAGCCTCTAGATTCCTCTCAGGCGAGGAAGAACGGCCCCACCGTCTTAGGCAGTTCCTATCCGCCTTCCTCGCGGTGCGGGTGCTGGAAGTTTCTTCTCCTGGGGCTGCTGTCAGATGTCAGGGCTCTGAGCCGCTCCGCTCACCTCCAGGCCCCGGGTTTGTGGGGTGGCTGTGTCGCTCCCTTGAAGGCCCGCGACAGGGGTGCCCTGCGGTATTATTTCACACGGTGACATCTACAGACGCAGCACTCGTGACGACCGACGCCGCGCCAGGCGGTCCAGACACTGTCTCCACGTGGCCTTCCATGTGGCAAGGAGACTTATCCCCACGCAGCCCCCAGAAAGCCGGGCCCCCGAGGGCAATGCACAATCACTGTTAGGGACTGAATGTTTGAGGGAGTTCAGATCTGTGATGGCATTTAGATGTGGCCCCTTTGTGGGTAATTCGTGCCCTTATAAGAAGAGGCTGGAGGGCTAGCTTGCTCTGGTCCTGCCCTGTGCGGACACGGCAAGAAGACAGCTGTGTGTGAGACCGGAAGCAGGCTTGAACCTGGACCCCAGCCATGCTGGCGCTCTGATCCCAGGCTGGAAGATCCATGAGAAGCGGAGTCCTGGTGTGTAAGTCCCGGATCCATAATACTTTATTATAGTATTATATAATACTGGAGCAGACAAAAGTAGTCACTTTTGTGTAGCAAAAGGTAGAGTTGAATCTTTTCCACTCAGGAAATAAGCATTGAGTGTCGAACATGTGAAAACACTAGGGGCTCTGGTCCTAAAATGATGGGTCATAATGAGGTCCTGTCTCCAAAGTGCGAGCTCTCAGTAGCACTCAGGAGGAGATAAGCCACCACATTTCGAGGTGAGGAGACGCATCTCAAGAGGGAAGTGCTGGTAAGTTCCTATGACAAATAACAGGGAAGAAAGAGTGTGTCAGTCCAGGGATGAAGATGGATGGGGTGTGGAGGGGCAGGACGTTTGCACCAGGCTGTGAAGGGTAGGCGGGTTTGACCATGTGGGGATGAGAGACAAAGTTGGCCAAGGTTTGTAGGAGGGCAGGAGCAGAGACCTGTTCCCAGGGAAGGATGGTGCTGAGAACAGCACCCAAGGATGCTTGCTGGGAGCCATGGGACATCAGTGGGAAATGCCCAGACGTGCCCTACAGATGCAGGGCTACAGACAGCACGTGGGAGAGGGAAGTAGCCTGTGTTCCACTCGGGGCTGTCGCAACAAGCCTGGGCCCCCCAGCTCCCCTCTTGCCCTCTTCTGGGGCCTGCTGGAGACAGCCCTGCCCTGCAGAGATAATTCCAGAAACTCTTCAAGGCCTCTAGCTCCAGGGTTCTCGATGGTTCCTGTAGTCAACACATAACATCAGCCTGTTTTTCTAACTTTTTTTAAAAGATTTATTTATTTATTTTAGAGAGAGAGAAACCATGAGAGGGAGGGGCAGGGGGAGAAGGATAAACTCAAGCCGACTCCACACTGAGCGCAGAGCCTGACGTGGGGCTCGATCCCATGACCCTGAGATCACGAGCTGAGCCAAAACCAAGAGTCAGATGCTTAACCGACTGCGCCACCCAGGCGCACCTAACTTTTCAAATTCGGTTCCTTTCAGTTATTTAGGACCTTCCGTCTCTCCCAGAGTCTGCCCCATGATCCAGGACAGGCTCGAGTTCCCCTTAGCTCTGTGTCCTGACTTCAGTCCCGGGCTAGCAACCAGATCTCGTCCGGTACAGACACTTGGCCTCTCCCCCCCTCCACTTCCCTGGGAAGGGAAAATGGGGTAACAATAGGCAAGTGTCTACATAAAGTGGTTTCTGCTGGCAAAGTAATTCAAAGAATGAATCACTGAAATAATAGTCAAAGTAGTTTTATCTTCTCGGGTTAATGTGCAACGATATTTGACAAGGCTGCTTTTAAGTAGTTGGGTTCCGGTGACTTCCATGTTCCGAGCTGGCTGGTTTTCTGTAGTGGGGGTCATTGGATGATTCCTTTGAAAGCTGCTTTCACGATGCTGCTCTCGTGCAAGAATGCAACATGTTCACGAACGCTCATGCCTTCACTAAACCACGTCCATCGGTGCGGAGATCACGGCTCTGAGCCACTAGCTTGACGTGTCCCCAACATTCTGAGGGGAAAAGGGACTCATGTGGGGCGGTGAGGTCCTCCTTCGTAAGGATACTCTCCTTTCTTAACATCGACCTAGGGGCTCTGAGAAGGAAATATTTATGCTCTTTTCAGTTGGGAAAGAAAGGGCTCTTACTAATGTGCTTCATCCTGTTTGGATGAACAACCTTTTAGCTGCTGCAATGGGTTTTATAATCCATTTGAGTTTTGTTTTATGCATTCATTCATTCATCCATTCATTCATTCACCAATAGGTGCTAGACTATTTAACTCTTATGCATGCTGAGCTTGGTTTTAAACTTTGGTTTGCTAAAGCATGCAAGACGCAAACTGTAGTGAGTTCTCTGGTAATGATGTTACTGGTCATACACGGTATTTCTGATGAGGGGGGACAGAAGCTGTGCGTGGTGGGACCTGCTTCTTATGAAATGTGCACTGGTACTGTGGATAAATGGAGCCCATCAAGGGGCAGGGTTTTGGCATTGGTGCGATTAAGAGTGCAAGCCAGAATTTTGTGCGGGCATGTCTCCAAACCATCCTATAATATGCCAACCAGTAGAATTTTGCTTTTGAAAACCTGCCATCACAAACCCTTATTAAGAGTCTCATGCTCTACCGACTGAGCTAGCCGGGCGCTGGTACACAAACCCTTATTTTCATGCAATTGTTAAGTGTTGTGGAGAATGTAGATTTGGAGTTTGGATATCAGTCATCCGTGGACAATCCCACTGATAATTTTAATAGGTAGAAACCATTTGTACCTTTTAACATTCTAATCTTCTGAGCAGGAAGATCAGCTTTCCTTGGGACCTCTTCAATTAACAGTAACCATCCAAAAAACAATTAAGCTTTGCTACCTGCCAGAGGGGAAAAAACCAGGCAGGAAAATAGAGTCTCTTAGGAGTTTCAAGGAAGTCACCGAGCACTTGCAACAATGAACACATTGAGCCTTCGGCTCAGGTCATGATCCCAGGGTCCCGGAATCGAGCCCCGCATCGGGCTCCCTGCTCGGCGGGAAGCCTGCTTCTCCCTCTTCCTCTGCCTCTCCCCCTGCTCATGCTGTCTCTCCCTCTCTCTCTCTCGTGGTCTCTGTCAAATAAATACAATCTTAAAATAAATAAATAAATAAATAAATAGATCTTGGATTCCAGGGCTATTAAGGGCTTGTGAGGAAGCGTGGTAGGGGGCATTGAGAGAGAGACCCCACTGATCTCTGTAGTGGGGCCTGGACTCGTGGGGGGCTCCTCCCCACCCACATGAGGCAGGGACCACAGGGAGTGGAACTTTCTGCTTGGGTCTACTCTTAGATTCCTCCAGCCAATTACCATCTTTGTTGTGCGTTTAGCACCTTTATGAAAAAATAAGAGCCACCAATAAGGAAGATTAAGTAAATGAGCCAGTAAAACAGAAATAGGGACATGCGTCCAACGGGCTGACGTGATGAATATCGATGGCCATGTGTCAGTTGCTAAATGTTATTTAAAACTTGTTCTTGCCATCTTAAAGTCCTGTGTTGTCCTCCTGAATATGGAAATACAATGATTAGAAAGCTGTTTTACCACCCTGAGATATATGCACCATTGATTTTGTAATTTGTTGCTACCTTCTACTTATAGTAAATGGTCCATGATACATAAAAGAAATTTATGTCAGAGCTTTTCACGGTGAATAAATATTAGAAAGAAAATACATTTAGACAATAGACTGGAGCAGTGGAATGGGAGATCCTGTGCTCGGGTTTGTGTAGTTCATTTTCTCCCGATAATTTTAATAGTTGCCATGTGAATATTTTACTTTTTAGGGTATTTGATTCCACCTTGTTCTGATAATTGATACATTTTAAGGTACAGCGGGCCAAGGAACTGATCCTGGTCTTTCTCAGTGCACTATCCCCGATGTCAATAAACAGATGAAAACATTAATGGTTGCCTCCTTCTAGAGGTTATTCGAGGTGGCTTACGGCATCCTTCAGTGGCGTCCCATTGCATCGTGGACTAAGCACGAAAGATATGGCACTGTCCATAAAGGCAGGTTTCGGGGGTGCCTCCCCTCCAACCGCATCATTGCACCGCAGCCGGTCTCACGCAGCCTCCCTGTGCGCCCCCTACATGCCATGCCCCCCACCCCAGCTATTCACCTGGCTAGCCCCTGCACAGCCTCCGACTCTCAAAGTAAATCCCACTTCCTCTGAGAGCCCTGGCGCCCCTCCCATCGCGATACCTCCTGGCGCACCCTGACTTGTGTCCACAGCACTCACCTCGTGGTGGCATTTCAGTGGCCTGCCATCTCTCTCTCTCCGACTGGAGTGTCCCTCTCCTTCGCTGCTCCTGGCCAGCACGTATGCTGCATGGTTGCTGTTCACGGCCATGGTCAACTTTTGCCACTGCGACAGTACAGGACAAAAACTGAATGACGTGTAAACCTAGAACCTGAAACAGCCCCACAAGCTCTCTCGGCGTGGAGAAAGAGCGTATCACCAGACCTCCAAAGCTCCTGCACATTTCCCCTCCTTTCCCGTCGCCACTCCCCCTCCTCTGAGCTCTGCAGCACCCTGGATTTTCTGGAAATTCCTTTCTTGCTTGTCTTCTTAGGTCTTCTTAGACTTAAGCGTGGACCCCGTCCTTAGAGTGTCGTCTTGCCCATTGTTCGGTTTTATATAAATGAAATCATTGATCATATATTCTTTATGTCTGACCCATGTCACTTAAAATTATATCTGGGACATTCATTCGTGCTGTGCATGTGTGAGATTGATATTTTTATTGATGTGTAACATTCTGCTATGTGGCATATAACACCGAGGTAGGCAAAATAATGACCTCCCCAAAAAGGTCTGCATCCCGATCTCCAGAACCTGTGAATATGTTAGGTCACATGTCAAAGGGGGATTCAAGTTGCAGATGGAATTAAGATTGCTAATCAGTTGTATTTCTGTGGCTAATAATTTCCCTGATGCTATATATCCTTCCATTAGACTGAACTGTATGGAAATGAGTGTTAGTATTAGGCCATTTTTTGATTCTAAAAATAGCTGTCGTATACGGATCTACTGAATAAATCCCATTCTAGACCGTCTGTAGTTTAAAAATATGAGCTCTTTCTTTCTGAGTGATTTGATACCTAAAATAGTAAATACCTCAAGAAGACCCCATCCTCTTCAAGACTCTCATAAATGTTACGTTGTACCAGCTGTCTGGTTGGCATTTGCTTTAGCTTGAATTAGCCCCCTCCTGTTACAGAGGGGCTACCCCCCAACGCTGATATAATGGCAGGTATAGACTCTTCAGGGTCTCCTAAGGTAACTACTGTAATTCACTCAGAGTTTTGGAAAGAGAGCTATACATACTGGTGGAAAAACGGATCTTTTCAAATAAAATGACAGGTCAAATTAGCAAATTCATTATTGTGAAATCATAAGCCAAATGAGTAGTTACAGTCTTCATCTGGGATTTGAGTGTAGGTTTGGCCAGAATATGCCACAAAAACTGGGGCGTGTGACTTCATTGGTGAGCACCCAGTGCCTCCTTCGAGATGGAACGCTGGTGGGGGTCTGGGCTCCTGGGCTGGGTGTCTTCACGGCTGTGCGCTCAGCTGCTTTGTTCTGAAGTTTCAGAGATGCACTCAAACTAGCTTAAGTAAAACGGGAGATTAAAATATCTCATAAAGAAACAGGAATGTCTTATTAAATCTAAGGGAAAATTTCCCTCAGGCCTTGGGAGGAAAATTAAATCAAGAAATGGAAAACCAGGAGGAAGCCTTCTTTCTTTGCCTCTTGTCTCTGCATCTCCGTCTCTCCAGTTCCTTCTCGTTCTGTAAAGCTGCTCTATTTCCTCCTGAACCCACACACCACGCGGAAATAGCCCCTGCCTCTCTCCATTCTCCTATTTCATGGCCGTCAGCTCCAGGAAACCGCAGACTCTGATCCCACACCGGGAAGCCTGGAGCAGGCTTCTGACCCAGGCGGGGCTGTCCCTGGGGCTGCGGAGGGGAGGGCAGGGCTCTGGCACCCGTGGGTGGGGGAGGATGGTGGTGGAGACCCCTTCCACTCTGGCGTTTTCAAAGGGCTCCTGTGCCGAGCTGGAGGATGGTACCAGGGTGGCAAGAAGCCCTTTTGAAAAGCTGAGCTCAAATCATTTTTGTTGCAGCCATGAAATTGCTGGCAGTTCTTGCCTTTGAGGCATGTTTGTTAGTTACTTAATATTTATTGGGTGCCTGCAGGGATTTTTGACATGGGGAAGCTGAGCTTGCCAAAACGCTGCCCAGTATAGAAAAATGGGTCTCAAAATTGTCTGTGGGGTTCAGCGAGTATCTGCAAAGACAGCTGTTACTGGAAGAAGATTGTAAGACCTTTTTCTCACTCGCAGCAATGTGGAAGATGCAAATGCTCGATTTTAAATTCCGCGACTCAGTTCCGTAGCCATATTCTCACTGAAAGGGATTTCTCTTGAGCCTGATGTGTTGTGAAACTTCTTCTATGATCAAGTGACAGCACTGTTGCTTTTGGTGAGTTACGCAACATGATGCCTTTAAAACATTCTATCAAAATAGATGCAGGAGAGACTGAGGTCTGAAGGTAAGAATCAC